>NW_015388490.1:90968-94631 GCF_001527695.2 Protobothrops mucrosquamatus
ATTTTTTTTTCTTATTATTGCCTGTTAAAATATGCCTCTTTTTCTGGGAAAGGATAAGACAATAACACCCTATTTATGTAGCAAATTCATAATAATGGATGCTTCTTTTTTTAATGGATAGCCTGTCTCAACAAACAGTGCAACATACAAATAGGACATTTCAAAAGATGAGCGAGAGTAGATGTTCATTAGATGCCCTTTAAAAGTCATAGATATGAGGCTCTACTAAACTCTCTTCAGCTGTTATCTTGTAAGTAAATTAAAATGACAAATGACTATTATCTGAAAGGTAAAGTGTCATGGAAAGGCTGGAAGCACATTAGCTCTCTCCTGCTTTTAAAAGCTTTTTAGAGCTAGGAAGAAACTGCCCCCCCCCCCCGTTTGGTTTATTTGTGTTCTGAAAACAGTTTCCATCATTCTTTTTAGAACACATAGGAGGATATAATCCAAGCTTTCCAATATGTGTGCTTTTCTGCAAACCAGGGAGATCCACCATGAATTGTTGCTTTAACAAAGCAATCTTAGCTTTTCCTTGGGAGATGTTGCAAGATATACACATGGCCTGCTTTATAGACCTCATTTATTTCAAAAAATTAAGCAGGGGGGGAGGGCAAAAAGACCTCCCCTTTAGAACAGATGTGACTAATGGACTGGTTTCCAGTAATTTATATTAATAATGATTGTCATAATGTTTTTTGTATATTTCAAAGCCTTCGACAGCTTTATGGTAGAAAATTGCTGCTGCTTACTCATGGGACTGGCATTATGGGACTACCATGGCTTTTTAGATGACTGGATGAAATATAGGCAGATGGGGAGGGGAATATAATTTAATATCAGTGTCCAAGATTGAACTTGGGAACTGAGACATTGATCGGGATATGGTCAAGAGGCCATTGTTTTCAGAGAGAAGATGGAGAAGGAGAAGCTCACATGATTAGCAAAAACTTTTTGAAAAGTGTTTGGTCGCTTTTTGAAAAACTAAATTAACTTCTCTCCCCATTGCAAACCTGCCTCTTTCATGGGGAATTAAAACCCCATTGAATTCTAGGACCTTGAGTTGATCCAATCGTCTACAGCAGGGGTGTTCAAATTTGGCCCTTTTATGACTTGTGACTTCAACTCCCAGAATTCCTCAGCCAGTTTGCCTGGCTGAGGAATTCTGGGAGTTGAAGTCCACAAGTCATAAAAGGGCCAAGTTTGAACACCCCTGATCTACAGAATCCATTTGATTAGGAAAAAGTATAGGCTTCCAAGGTTAACTCAAAATACAAGTAGTGCTTGACTTACAACCATAATTGAGCCCAAAATTTCCGTTGCTAAGTGAGACAGTTGTTAAATGAATTTTGCCCCATTTTATGACCTTTCTTGCTGCAGTTGTTAAGTGAATCACTATAGGTTTAAGTGAATCACATGGTTGTTAAGTAAATCCAGCTTCCCCCACTCACTTTGCTTGTTGGATGCCAGCAGGGAAGGTTATAAATGCTGATCACATGAACACGGGACACTGCAACCATCATAAATATGAACCAACTGCCATCTGAATTTTAATCATGTGACCATGGGGATGATGCAACAGTTGTAAGCGTGAAAAACAATCATCAATCACTTTTCTCAGTACCATTGTAACTTCAAACAATCACTAAACGAATGGTTGTAAGTCAAGGGCTACCTGTATAGCAGGGGTCTTCAAACTTGGCCCTTTTATGACTTGTGGACTTCAACTTCCAGAATTCCTCAGCCAGGCATGCTGGCTGAGGAATTCTGGGAGTTGAAGTGCACAAGTCATAAAAGGGCCAAGTTTGAAGACCCCTGCTGTACAGTATTAGAGGAGGCTAAAATGGGGTTGGGTAATTTATGTTCAGTGTTACAGTCAATATTTTATATAAACCCAACCTTTATGTTAAGCTATAACATGGTTTATTAACTCTGGCAATTTGGGGCAATTCCTTTCTGGCAGACTGTAGTGGGGGCCAGCATTATGCTGTGGTTCAATTTGTTTAGACCTGTTTGCAAGTTATTTTATTTTATTCAATTATTGATGTTGCTCAACATCAAATGACTCTAGATGGCTCACGAAGTATGAAAACAATGTAAAACCAAGTAAATAAGAATGCAGTAAACATTAATTCAAAAATAATTACAGGATAGTTACAAAAAGGCATTCCGGACAACATACAAGTCTGAAACAGGGGTCCATCTCCTACCCAAGGCCTGAGAGCATAGCCCCTTGAATCATACCTCAAACCAGTGAAACTCACAAAACAGAGATGTCATATAACATCTGTCTAAGGAGCCGTGGTGGTGCAATGGTTACAATGCAGCATTGCAGGTTCACTCTGCCCACAGCCAGGAGTTCAATCCTGACTTGCTCAAGATTGACTCAGCCTTCTATCCTTCCGAGGTCGGTAAAATGAGGACCCAAATTGTTGGGGGTTGTTGTAAAGTACCATGGAATGGTATAGAAGTCCCAGCACTATTGCTATTGCTACATGGAGGGTATATCTTGTGGAGTCTATTTCCTGTCCTAGCTATCTCAAAGTCCTGACACTGTATTCCCCAGAACAATAACTCTTAAGGTTGATTGGATTCAGAGGGAGTGATGGGTCCCATGTCCTTGGAGAGTTCCCATATCTTCACTACTGTGTCACACTGATGGTATTTTTTGCTAATAGCCATACACAAGATTGCCCTCTCTCACAGCTGCAGCAAAGCAAAGCACTGTGTGTACATTCCCCCCTCCCTTGATGTGGGATGCATCACTGGAACTGTTAGCAAGATGTGCGATTTTCAGCATATAAAAGCAATTTGCGTCCCACACAGTCAGCATGCAAGAACCGGCAATGACTCATTGCTGGCATTTCCCCATTTCGGGCAACCTGTTGGGTCGCCAAGGTTCACCACAATGTGGGCATGGGGTTTCATTTCATCAGCCTTCTGTGGATGGAGGCAGCGGAACCAAAGATGACAAAACGATACAGCTCTGCAAAATCTTGTTGACTTCCTCAAGAGTATCCAAGCTGATCCCCATTATGTTGCCCATATTAAAAATACCTGAAGCAAGCACTCTGCACTCTTTTTTGTCAGTTTTACTTGACAGATCATAATGAGATATATGTTAATTTCTCCTTCCCTACAAATCCTTGGAATTGCATTCATTACAAAAGAGAATCTCTAGAAGTCTTTGCCAAGCAACAATTCTCAGAACGAAGACAAACAGGAATACAAGTAGTCTTAAGAACAAAGCAATGGAACCAGGCACTCATAGACCATATCTGGTCTGAGAAGAGTCTCACAAAATGGATCATGCTTCTCCTAATGTTTTCATGGTATCTAAAAAATCCTCAACATTCTCAGGCTTCGTTACCAGGAGCCCCAACCAACTACATTGGTATGAATTGATAAAAAAGCTAGTACACTTTACCGAGGGAAGTGAATACTGCAACAACTCCCTACTAAAGTACCTTATTTATTTATTTATTTATTTATTTTATTAAACTTATATGCCGCCCTTCTCCCAACAGGACTCAGGGCGGCTTACAGCATATTAAAACGATACAAACACTATCCCCAATAAAAACCAATTAAAAACAAATATTTACCGCTGTGTTACCATTAAAATTCTAATTAAAATTGTCCCTATTTAAAATTCTCCCTAGGCCA
>NW_015388491.1:0-14261 GCF_001527695.2 Protobothrops mucrosquamatus
TTAGACCTGTTTCTTGTTACTATGACAGATCAAACATGATGATTCCTGCTTCACAGCAATAATATGGTTGTTGGTAACATTCAACATACTTCCTGTGGTTTCAGGATGGATTTTTTGATGCCTGGAATGTAGGCAGAAAAATGAATTTTATCTGTAAATTTTTGCACTGGGGAGAAAAGAGTGAGGTGTCATGGAACTACGAGAAGGATGACATTGCCCATACTGTTCTTGCTGCTTTATGCTTGCACTCGGTGATGCTGTAGTTCCCATTCTGTTCCTTTTGCCTATGTATATCATTCCTTGTCAAACGATTCACTGATTCTGGAGTCTGCTGCAGATGAAAAGCTGAATCTTTTTTTGCCAGGTTACTGCTCTTCTCTCTTCTTGCCTTTCATACTCATTTCCCGGTTTGTTTGAGCAAGATCTCTCTGTCAGTGACAAATAGCCATCAAAGAATTACCTTGTCAACTAGGAAACAAACAAACAAAAAATAGAAGATAATCATGAAGGGGAATAAAACTAGGATGATTCAGATCTAAGTCCTACTGGTCACATGTTTAGATCCAAATTAGCTCATTATGGATTCAAGTCAGTTTGAATTCTGAAGCAGAGACCAATATGGGATCTTCACGAGAAGAAAGAGACTGCATCAGCAGATTCAGATGAATGGAAAAGATGAAGGAAAGGTTATATCTTACATCACATTTTGTTTTCTAAGAAGGGGAAGATTCAAGAGTATCACCTGGATATAACAGTAATGTTCAGCATCTTCAGTTCAAAATGTTTCCCTCACTCTACCTAAAAATATTCTTTGGATTTCAAGTCCATCTTCATGCCATGTTTTGTAACTTCTGTATTGTCCTTCTGAACTTAATTCATTCTTCTTTTCCAAATAACTTAAAAAGTGGTATTTTGCTTAGGCTTCCATCCTTTTTCCTGGTGTTTTTATGCTAATACTGTATGTTTGACTATATAGAGGTTAGGATGACGGATTTCAACTGGGGACCTTCAAATCCATACATTGTCATAGAGGCTCCCTGGCTATTTTGGGGGCAGTCCTAAATAATTAATCCAGCCTACTCATATCACTATTGTTGCATTAAAAAAAATGGAGAAGAAATCATCTCATTGTAAACTCCTAAGAAAAGGAGGCATAAATAAGGCATAAATAAAAATAAAATGAATAAAAACATAGACACCTTGAAAAACAGAACAAGCTGAGCTAAATGGTATTAAATCTGTTTTTAAAAAGTAAGGATATAAAAACAGCAATGCTGCTAGTTGGAACAAAAGCTTCTCTTACTGTGTTTTGATTCTACATTGGCCAATCAGATGCTTTTGGAAAACCTACAAGCTGGGCATGAATGCCACTGCACTTTTGCTGTGGTTCCTTAAGCAATTAATTTAAAGATTAACACTCTTTCCTTTATAGTTCTGTTCCTGCAAGTATGGTTAAAGAGTCCCCATTCATTATCAACTTAAATCTTGACTTTGGCAGAAGGGATTCTGATTCAGCAGAGATTTCCACAGGTTTCATTATGCAGAAAGTTACAAAGTTCAGAACTTTTTAGTTAGCTTCAAAGACAAGGCAACTAATAAGGGTACATGTATAGAAAAAAATGAATAAAACTATATGAATGAATATAAAAAATGAATATAAAAATGAATAAAACTAAGTGGATAAAAGGTGGAGAAGGTTTTGCATTTGTCCCCTAATTCTAGAACATTGGCTAACCTAACAACACCAAATTACTTAGGATGATTAAGATGAAACGAGGCAAGTTTTGTGAAATATCTTTTCAGATTGCAACCCATGGGGCTAAGATGTCAAATACCATTCCTGGGAAACATAAGGAAAAGAAGAAAAATAAAAGTGCAACCAGGCTTGAAATAATGTGAACGTTTCTGCGTACGACTTCTAAAAAAAAAATGTAACTCAAATTATTTATTTTACCAGCTGTATCATAAAGCTGCAGAACTGACAGTGACAGTCTCATGTCATAGCCTCCCTTCAAATTGTTCTCAAGAACGTTAGAAAATAGGGTAATATCGAGACATTTTCCAATTTGACTGATGATATACAAGATGATCTGTCAGTGTTGCTCTTTTCTCAACCCCACTTGGTCCCTCAATTGCCGAAAAAAAGTGAGTCTCACTGGAATTGCACAGTTAGAGATGACCGAAGAGAAACAGTCAAAAAATGGAAAAGGCTCTCGTGAGAGTTGAACATTTTCTCACTCTTCGTAGATGTTAGTTTATTAGAGCTTTTGCAATATTTCCCTGCCTATTTGGTCCTATGTACAGGAAGAAGTTAGTTTTAGAGAAATAGCTTTCAAATCAAAAGTCTGCAGATTGTTTACCCATTATGGCTGTGGATGAGGTGTTCAGGAACTGACAGCTCAAGTTGGAGAAGGCCTGCTGTAATGAAGCTGGCCTTTGAAACCTTATTCATCTCAAATTTCATTCCTGCTTTCCTGTACAAGCAGAGCTGAATGACACGCATCCCACAATGTGTTTCAAATGCATTTCCTTTAAAAGGATCATAGCTACAGTAATGCAAAGTGGAGAGTTGGTATGGAGACTTATTGCAGTACATAAAATTGAAAAACAAAATCATTTCATAGATGTACTTTCCTACTAATTGTAAACCACAGCTTGTCCTTGAAAAGCAATTCAGTGCACTTTCTTCCGTTCAAACATATGTCTTTTATGCATTATCCAGATAAGAGTCGTATTTAGGTCATCTACAAAAGCTGGGATTTTTCAACAGTGACTGGCTTTGGATTGGATATTGAGCGCCGAGTGTGAGAACTGTTAAAAGAGACTGATTTTTTTTTTGGGGGGGGGGGTAGGATTCTGGGATACTCCAGAATTTGTTTTCTGTTCAAGCAGGATGTGCACATAGAGCTTCTACTCACAATTCCAGATGTGGGGTTGGGATATAATTTTGATGATTCCTTCTCTTTCATTTGTCTATGGAGATTCTCAATCATCCAGATCACGGTTGTCCCAAAAGTGCTTTTTCAAAAGGCAACTGGACTTTCTTTTTTTTGCTTGAAGATATTCCACTTCTCATCCAAGAAGCTTCTTCAGTTCTTCAGTGAAGAAGCTTGTTGGATGAGAAGTGAAATGTCTTTTCAAAAATCCAGTTGCCTTTTGAAAAAGCACCTTTGGATTCTTTTCCATTTCTATCTGCTGGGAAAGCCACTATGGACAGCTGTTGGATTCTAGGAAGCGACCAAAAGAAAGTGTGGGAAGAGGATGAAGCCCTGTACCATGGCACCTTTTCCCCACTTCTTCTTGACCTTGCAATGAACTCCAATCAATAGAACAAAAGATTATTTAAACTAATTTGACACCAAAACTGAAATTGACAAAGAACATTTTAACTTTGATGAAATTGGCAAAAAAGACAACAGCTTACCCAAATAAAATCTCCTCAAGATATTAAGAGTTCCCAGTTTTATCAGGAGATCTCCTCATGAAAGGCCTTGATCATCCCAAGTTCATTGCCCTGACTCACAAAAGATGAAGATCACAAGCCCCATAGGGTGCCTGCCTGGATGCATTTTATCTCTAATGGGCCAATTGTGCTCTTCAGGATTCCCTAGAAGGCGGGCTGGGATCCTGCAATTTCTCGGAACAATAAAAGAAACCACCTCAAAAACTTGATTCATGACCACCTTCGGCAACTAGGATTGGTGCTCTTCTTGCCTCTGACTCTGCTTCAAGCGACTGTCTATGCTCTGCATTCTTTCAACCCTGGCTCAGAATGATACTGGTTTTTTTTTTCCTTCTGACAAAAGGGTGAAAGAGCAATTCATAGGGATCATCTTCTCGCCCAATTGTTTATCAAGAAGTCCCTGCACCCTTCATTAAGTTTCTTTTCCATTCATTCAATGCATCCTGGATTTACCAAGGATTCGAATCTTTGGGTCTTCTAATATTCTAGAATGTACAAGAAAGAAAGAAGATTTTATTTCTCCACTGGGAATTGGTTGTTCCAGTGTCATATTTCATTCCTGTTGCTGAAGCAAATGGCAGGAGGGAAAAGGTTTAAACTTTATCTACTTCTTACAGGGAGGAGAATAAACTGATCAATTCTTTCCTGCCCCAAAAGACTAAAATAGCTTGTAGACATGTCATATCTTTTCAAAAGGCTCTTTCTCTCGCTTTTTGTAATCATAGAATGATAGCTTTTTAACTATCCCAAACATCCAGCAAGGCAACATGTGTTGATGCAGTTGGGTAAGAGAATAAATATTTCTTTCTCTCCCCTGTGACACAGAAGAGGCCCTTAAAAAGGGTTTTAACTCACATTTTGCAAATTCAGTTCTTTTCCCCTCCACCTCACTTTTTTCTGGAATTATATATCATGCTATAGAAAAGTTTGGTTAGAAAAGGCACTCTCACTGTAACGTGTGTCACAGAATTGTACAATGAAATCGGGGAAAGAGAGAAATTATATTGTTTTCTGCTCCTTCAAGGAAATATGGGATATAAATGGAACAATAATCAGTTGCGTTTAGATTTAGTATAGCTACTGAAATGAAAGAAGCTTGAATTGATAATTGTATATATCTCAGATTTCTACCAGTTTCCAAAAATGTCTGTCCATAATAACAATAATATGCCAATACATTACAATATCCTGGATTCTTGGGAAGAACTCATTGATTATGAAGGCTGACACAACTACAGAATTGACAGCTCTGATTTCCACATTGTTGTCTATATAATAATAATAATAATAATAATAATAATAATAATAATAATAATAATAATAATAATAATAATAATAATAATAATAATAATAATAGTAAAATTACAAAAAGACCACACTTCTTGGATGTGCACATATTTTATGCTGATACTTTACCACATCCTAAGTTAGGGGTCTTCAAACTTGGTCCTTTTATGACTTGTGGACTTCAACTCCCAGAATTCCTCAGCCAGCATGCCTGGCTGAGGAATTCTTGGACTTGAAGTCCACAAGTCATAAAAGGGCCAGGTTTGAAGACCCTTGTCCTCTTGGGAAGAATTCAGTATCAATGAAGGCCAACATTAGGCCTTCAGTATCAATGAAGGCCACTAAAGAATTGGTACTGTGATTTCTCACTGCTCTATATGTAACTATTACTACTACTACTACTACTATTACTACTAAATCACAATCTGCAATGAAAATGATCTATTTTACATCTTTAAGATGCATTCTAACATATTAAAGATCTGGAGAAGTGTTATACAGTATGTTTGAAATGTTTTTTTATAAAAGTTGAATGGTAATAAACAATACCAAAAGTTTTATATGACAGAAAGTGGTATAATGTTTAACATACTGTAATTATCTCTTTAGATATCATTATTAATGTATGATAAGTTACTATTCAGAACAGATAGGCAATGTCATACAAATTTTTACACTAAGTGAATGTTGAGTAGGAAACCAGCCGAGTTAAGAGAACAGTGAGCTTAGTGAATGAAAAATCACCAGCAAATGTTCTCATTCTTAATTATCATCATTCTGGGTAGCAAATCCAGCTGTACTTTTTTAGATGTTCTATGGCTTGTGGAGTGCAGATACTTTCTGACACTTAAATGCCTGAAGAGATAATCAGATAGTTTTGAAGCAATCTGTATAGACTTGGCTCTGCATGTTCTTTGAGATGGCTATATGCTTCTTAAGAGTTTCATAATGGAAATTATGTTCTCCTATCCTAAATGATGTCATTGTGCTAAAGGAAGTTTAATGGACTCAATGATCATCATAAACACATCACAAATAAATTGAATTTCCACTGTATCTAACTTGAAATGTATCTGGATTGTATTACAGGAATATGGTGTACTTGGAGCTCTGTAAGATACTGGCATCATTAACATTTATAAGTTCTTACTGGTAAAGTGGCAGATGACATACAAGCTACTAAATAACACTAATTCAATTGTTGGCACATTCGATATTTTAACATATTAAGGTTTGTGATATAACTTTCAATTCTGTAGCCTATCGGTAAGTAAAAATGCTCAATAATCTACTTCCTTAGGCATACTTCATTGGAATCTATTACAACTGCTTAATTATCTGTTAATAAACCATGATTTTCAAGCAGAGTTTTTCGGAACTTCACTCATTGGCGCCAAGGCTAGCCTGTCAATCAAATTAGAATATCCTTTAATACTGTCTTTCAGTAAATAATGGTTAATTGGCTATAAGTTGAAAGAGAATGAACATAAGAAATAACTGTGAGAGTTTTGTTCTGGATTTAAACAAATCTGCCTTACATTTCCAGATTTTTCTAACATAGCTGCATATATTGTTTAATATTATTTATTATTCTTATTACAATCATTTTTACAACTATCTTCTTACAATAACAGTGCATCTTTCCTGAAATAAACCCACTGAGATTTATTCGGAAATAAGTATGTATTGGATTGCATCTTAAAGAGACTTGGGGATGCTTCAGGAGAAGCAAAATCAAAGCATGCATCTTATAAAATAGCAAATGTAGGGTTTCAAACAGTTTCCCTAATAACTAAATATTAGTTGAGATTTATTTTTCAAATTAAAAGATCAAAACATGAATTGTGACATTGATTGGACTAAGAGAGCAGGACTGGCCTAAAGTTACGCAGTGAATTTCTTTGCTGGAAAATAAACTGGAATGTGGATCTTAAATACTATTTTGTCCAATTGGAATGCTTCATTCTTCTGCCTTTCTGAATCTAACCTTTTTTTAATGAGGCAAAAGGCAAAATTATATAATTTTCATAGTATGTGCACATCACAATAATGGAACATACTCATTGTCCAAAAGTATTTCCAGAATCATAGTAGGTTGGATATTTAGTTGAGAATTAATTAAAGTACTGGGATGGAATTTTCAGACATGCAAATCAAAAAGTCTCTTGTGGATTTTAAGAAAAAAAAATTTCCTTAAACTTTATTAGAATTAATATAAATGTTGTTAAGTTACCTTCTTCAAAATAATGTAAGCTGCCTCATTTTAAAATATGGCATTCAGAAGAAAAACTAAGAATGCTTAATAAAAATAATAAACAATTTGAAGATATGAAGAAACAAAGTGTTTGTATTACGTTAAAACAAAATAAATTTTCAGTATCTAAATACACTTGGTTCACAAAATGATCCATTAAACAAAAGATTGTGACATTTTAGTCTTTAAATCATCCTCCACATAAATATAGTCCCAGGCACCTTGCTCTCTCAAACCTCTGGAGTGTTCCTTTTACCGCAAACACATGACAAATATTTGACCAATATAACAGGGAAGGTTGTTTACATTCTTTATGTTTATCTTAGAAAGAAAAGCATAGATGGTAGTCTTCTCTAGATACAGCTACTTGTTGTAAATAAAGGGATTTGTTCTCCAAGGTTGCCATGGAGGATAGGAAAATTAAATAACTTTGGTTTAGATCATCACAATAGCTTAGTTCACAATTATAATTAAGATTTTGGCTATGTACCGATATACAACTGCAGGGCATAGCTCTCAATTTGCAGTGATGGTAACAATACCTTATGCCTCTTTGTTGAGGCACAATGTTTTTCACACATATGTTAATAACATTCCATCCATCTTTCACAAGATTTACCACCCAACACTTAATCTAAAAATGAAATTACAGCATACCATAATTTGAGACAATAAGGGATATTCTATTTGTAAGTAGTGATGTATTAGGATGAGAAATAGAAAATCTATATGAAATAGAATAAGAACATATTTAAGTAAGTAATATGTGTATTTTAGATATTATAACTTTTGTGCAGTGAAATAAAGGAAATTTGGGTTGCCAGGAATTTAAATACTATGGATGTTAAAGGCACATTGGAATATTGTAATTAAAAATGAAAAATTAGCTAAAACTTAAAAACAGGATATGGATATGTATAAGCAAAAATATATATTGATAAATGTTTTAATTGAGTTTGTCATGGTTAGAAATTTACTAATTTAAGTATGATATATTGAATGTTAAGGGAAATAGAGAAGGAATTTTTGATAATGCAACCTGAGATATGTACTAGAGACTTTGTTATTGAACTATTGACTGCCCAGTCACCACACTGCTTTCCAAGCACTTAAATGTAAAACTGGAAAACCAATAAAATTTGTTTTAAAAAAATGAAATTACAGCATACTGCCACTTAAGAACAACATTTCTGTGACAATCATTCTTTTCTACTCCAACAACTACTTGAACTTGTGAGATCATAGCATTAAATAAAGAAGGCTGAAATAAGTGGATAAGACAGGAAAGATCTAACTAGATCCAGGCTAGCATATCTGAGATGAAAAAGCTCAGATGACTATTACATGGCAACACATAACACTCTTTGCTACCATCATGTGGGTAGTCTAAAGTTATCTAATTTTGGGAGCTGAAGTCTACAAATCATAAAGAGACCATAGTCACCTACCCTGCTTTGGAAGTTTCTCAGTTCCACTCCACCTCCAAAACAAATTCTGGCACTAAACTGGTTTTATAGAAATTTACTTCTCCACCAACAGATGCAATGATTGCAATGATCATTTCAAGTTCCTGAAATTTCTTTAGACTGCAGATCACTCCTGTTCAGTAATCAGCCCTACTTCTACACAATAGGCTGGGAGGAGGTATCTTCCAGAATTCTTCCAAGTCTAATTGCTTTTCCTTATCCTCTGATAGCTTTAATTGCATGCTGCATTGAAAGTTGTACAGATTTATTCTATTTTAATGGACAGACCTGTTTTCAGCTTAAGCAGAAATGCTAACATGATAGGCCTGTAGTCCTTTTGCCATATGTTAAAAGCGTCCACTTTCTGTTTATCCCTATTCATTTCAAGATATCTAATATAATTAGAATAGGTTCCTCTACTACCTCATGCTTGAGGATCAAAGGCATATTTTATGAGAAAATAATTCTGCAAGAAAAAAGAACATATTGCTAATAAAAAGAGATTTAATATGCCTGGTATTTTTCTACAATCTTTGGATATCTCAACAGATTTTTCCAAGTAGAGATGCTCAGGAATTTATTTCATTTTGTTTGCAATAGAATAGAATAGAATAGAATAGAATAGAATAGAATAGAATAGAATAGAATAGGAAGGGACCTTGAAGGTCTTCTATTCCAGCCCCCTGCTCAAGCAGGAGAACCTATACCATCTCAGACAAGTGATTGTCTAGTCTCTTCTACAAAATCTCCAGTGATGGAGTGACCACGATTTCTGGAGGCAAGCTGTTCCACTGGTTAATTGTCCTCACTGTCAGAAAATTTCTCTTTAATTCCAGGTTGCTTCTCTCTTTGATCAGTTTCCAACCATTGTTTCTTGTCCTGCCCTCTCGTGCTTTGGTGAATAATGTGATCCCCTCTTCTTTGTGGCAGCCCCTCAAATACTGGAATACTGCTATTATGTCTCCCCTATTTCTTTTTTTTTTTAGACTAGCCAAACCCAAGTCCTATAGCCGTTCTTCATATGTTTTAGTCCCCAGGATGTTGATCATTTTAGTTGCTCTTCTCTGAACCTTTTCCAAGGTCTCAACCTCTTTTTTGTAGTATGGTGACCAAAATTGGCTGCAGTATTCCAGGTGTGGTCTTATTAGGTTTTTATAAAGCAGTACTAATACTTCGCATGTTCTTGATTCTATGCCTCTGTTTATATAACCCAGGATTGTATTAGCTTTTTTGACTGCTGCTGCACACTGCTGGCTCATAATCAAGTGATTGTCCACTAGGACTCCAAGGTCCCTCTCACAATTACTGTTTTTACGCCAGGTCTTGCCTAATCTGTACTTGTACCTTTATTTTTATTTTTTTTGCCTAAATGTAAGACCTTGCTTTTCTCCACATTGAAACTCATTTTGTTGGATAGGGCCCATTGTTCAAGTTTGTCAAGATCTTTTTGGATCCTGAGTTTGTCTTCTGGGGTGTTGGCTACTCCTGCCAGTTTGGTGCCATCTGCAAATTTGATGAGATCCCCTTCAATTCTCTCATGTAAGTCATTTATGAAGATATTGAAGAGTACTGGGCCTAAGACAGAACCTTGTGTTACCCCACTGCTTACTTCTCTCCATGTGGATGAAATGCCATTGAGGACTACTCGTTGAGTATGGTTTGCCAGCCAGCTACAGACCCATCTGGTGGTGATGTTGTCCATTCCCCCTTTTTCTAGCTTACCAAGGAATAGGTTGTGTCTACTTTATCAAATGCCTTACTGCATTTCACTGCTCTACTAGTTTAGTTCATTTCAAAGAATGAAATAAGATTAGTTTGGCATGATCTGTTTTTAACAAACCTGTGCTGGCTACTAGTTATAACTTTGTTTGCTTCTAGTTGTTCGCAGATCTGTTTTTTTTTATTATCTTTTCTAGGATCTTCCCAGGTATTAACGTTAAACTGATTGGTCTGTAGTTTCCTGGGTCCCTAAATTTGCTTCGTTCTGAATGCTGCTTTGATTAAGGGAAATATCCATAATTTCAATATTGGACTATTAATTTGGCAAAATCAATCTTTATGCAGTTATAAATGCCATTGCATCAGGATTATTTTTCTAATTTTCTTGATCTGTAAAGTATCCCTATGAAAAACTCACTGCACAAAAAAGAATCCTTAAAACAATCAAACAGAGAGAAACATCAATATTGCTTTTTTACAGTGTATTATCAGTGTACATACGTGAAATGACTGTGTGCATGTATAGATGGAGTTAAACTCAAGGAACAAAAATTTCTGGCAAACCGAACATGCTCAGTTCCAAGTTCAAACTTTGAAAATTCATTCTAGAGTAATTAATAATTTACAATAAATCAAATCTTTTTCAGTGCTCCAGGCAAATTGAAATTTCACAAGAAAATATAGTGATTGAGAGTGTCACATTAGTGACTTATTCAAGAAAAAGAAAAACACTAGTCCATCTACTGATTGCTAAAAGTTTGGACTATATTACACATCTTTAAAAGGTATTCATGTAGCATAACTTTAAATCTTCTGCCTGTCCATTGCATACTACAAAAGAGGATAAGTGGTAGTTCTCCACTCCACACATCTGATGAAGTGAGTGATAATTCACAAAAGTGTATGCCTTTTAATAAAATTGATTACTCTCCAAAGATGCTATCGGATTCTTTCTGAATTTTGGTTGCCATAAACTATCATGCTCTCCTTCTACAGTGTCACTAAAGAGGATGTAGTACCAAATAGGGGGGAAAAATGAATTTAGCATATTATGAAAAGACAAAAAGCAAGAATAATGTCAGTTTGATTTGAGCACCAAACAATGGGTACTAGCTATTCCAATTCTATTTTCCCCCAATTCTTTTATTCTTTCCACTCTATATTTTCAAGTTTATTTTTCCTTCCAATCTCTATTGGAGATGAGGCCCTGAAGGCATGAACTGTTTTTCCCAGTTCTTTGCTTGAATTCCCCTAACTCACTGTAATTGTTTCAAGCATCTATCAGAGCATATTCACCTTTGTCCCGAGAACAAAGATGCACAAGGTCGTATTGAAGCTTGACCTCAATATCAGGCAAACAAAAAGACACTTGTGCCATATGCCAGGTTCTTATTTCATTCACCTTTTATGTTATTTCCCAAATTTCCTCTTCACTGACATTTTAAAATTTTTCTATAAAAATAAAACTGAGGTGTCATGAAGCTACCAGAGAGAGAGAGATAGAAAGGAAGAAGTCAGGCAGGTACCAGATTGGAAGCTCCATAAATAGCTCACCCCCATCCCACATTGCTCCAGAAGGTACTTTGCCCTAACTTATTCCTAGTTCAAGAATATGATTTTGGGGGGAAAAAATCTCTGTTCTAATTAGAATAAATTTTCTTGTACCTTTTTTTAAAAAAATAATCCTCAGGAGTGTGTGTTATATTTCTTTATTCTTTAACTAAGAAAGTGGTTGGAAGTTAATCCCAATGTAGCTCCTCTCTTTCCACTCCCTCACAACCTCTCAGAAGTAACTCTGTACAGATAAATCTGTCTGATAATTCAAACACGACCTCTACTACATGACCTTTTAGGATCTTATCTACACCTCTCACATCTCATCTCCTCCCATAACCTTTTCTTGCTCTGCTGATCCTTAATCTAATTAGCCCCATGATCTGCCTCCAGGAAAAAATATCATCCTTATGATTTTAGTATTCATGTAAAAAGCTAAACTTGGGGCAATCAGTTTTTATTCCAGACATTATCAATACTGATGCCATTTAAACAATGGCAAAAAAGATATTTCTAAATTCACATGATAAGGGAAATGAGAAAAGTACCATTGATCATTAAATCCAATATTCCTTCCCATCTCACCCACCACATTCCTTCCCCTGCAAGGTATTGTACTTAAATAATAACAAAGAGCACTGATGTTTTCTAAAATAATAAAAAAAATTACATGGCATTGCCATGTAAAAAGTCAGTAGGACTTTTCTCATTTCCCTTGCCATGTGAACTTAGAAATATCTTTTTTGCCATTGTTTAAATGGAGCATCGCTCATCCGTATTGATAATGTCTGAAATAAAAATTGATTGCCCCAAGTTTAGCTTTTTAGATGAATACTAAAATCATAAGGATGATTTTAGCATAGACATTTCAGCATCAGGCTATGGTTGATTAAATCTCTATACCTACCTCAGGTAAATATAAATCTTTGCCCTTTCTTTGTTTGAGCAAGTACATAGTCCATTGTGAGATAGGGATATTTGCATTAATCCTAGTTGGTTTTGTAGCTTAACCATATATTACTCAGTTCCTTTCTTCATTTAGAACAGTGGTCCCCAATCTTTCTGGCTTGGTGGCCCTGTGGAGGGGAGGGGATAGTTCTTTGTGAATGGCAGGTGGGATTGCACAAGGGTGCACATCCCCATTTGTGAGAGTGGTGGGTGGGCACACATACCCGCCACTCATGCAAAGGTAGCTTCACATGCGAGCAAGACAGCCTCCGCTCACACAAGCGGAGCTTCACCTGCAAGGGCAAGTGGCCACTGCTTGCACGAGATCTTCATGTGTGCACGCGCGCTTACCCACCACCTGCACAGCCCAGTTGAGAACAGGCCATGGCTAGTAATGGGCCGCAGCCTGGAGGTTGGGGACCCCTGATTTAGAATGTGCACATAGAACCACTTATCTGATGGAACTATATTATTAATATATCTTGAAAATTTCAGGAAGATCGAAGCATTTTAACAGTTTCGGTGTGTCCAATCTATAGTCAGTGAATCTGCATTTGAATTTTCATAAATCACAATCTCTGTACTATTTCTCTGTTCCACAGTGAAATATGTACTATCCATACCACCAGATGAAGGGGGGGAATTTATATTTCCAAACATTCACATGTATAATTTGAAAACAGGTGTGCAAATAATGCTACTTCTGCTACTAGTGTGAATACTACTCCTACTACTAGTGCATAGGAATAGTTGAAAAGACCCAATGATGTCTGAAAGTAAGTTACATAAACTGTTAACCTCTAAAGAGATAAATTCTATAAGACACTGACTATTCCTAGGGTAAATGACTGATCTCATATCTTTAGTTTTAGTAAAATGTTTTTTTTTATTTCTTCCATACTCTTGTTAGTTTAAGTAATCTATTTAAATAAACTCATTAAGCCATTTCAAAGCCTCATTAGAACAGAAATTGGTCATACAGAAAATGAAGTGTTCAGCTAGCCAAAAACAAAACTTGGTAGAATTCATCCTCCTCCTCCTCCTCCTCCTCCTCCTCCTCCTCCTCCTCCTCATCATCATCATCATCATCATCATCATCATCATCATCTTCATCATCCTCATCCTTATCCTCATCCTCATCCTCATCCTCATCATCATCGATTTTTTCTATATATTACTATCTGAACAATGATCATTGCTCAAGAGCAATCATTTTGAAATATTCATCCCAATATCAAACAAGGACACACATTTGTGCACTGAATGAAATACCATGCACTGAGTGAATAATGGCTTTCTATAAATTTGCTGCATGTTTTTTTTAAAAATATGTCTATAGTACTGGGCCAAGGGTTTTTGAGGAAGAGGAGGAGGTCAACCTGGCACAATCATTTGCCTGTGGATTCTACTTTACATTGCCTGTTGGCCTTGCTCAGGAAGCTATGAAAAGCATCCTGAGGTTAGCCACTGCAGTAATAAACCCTGCAGTAAATCAAGCCATCTTCTATACATCTTTATAAGCTTATTTGTCAGGTAATAAGGTTATATTATAAAGAAAGAAAAACATATA
>NW_015388491.1:16215-19168 GCF_001527695.2 Protobothrops mucrosquamatus
AGGTCAACCTGGCACAATCATTTGCCTGTGGATTCTACTTTACATTGCCTGTTGGCCTTGCTCAGGAAGCTATGAAAAGCATCCTGAGGTTAGCCACTGCAGTAATAAACCCTGCAGTAAATCAAGCCATCTTCTATACATCTTTATAAGCTTATTTGTCAGGTAATAAGGTTATATTATAAAGAAAGAAAAACATATAAAGTTCTTGGGGCGGCATTATCAGACTAACAACATCTAGTATTGACCCAGTGATCTCAAGAAATAACAGCACAGAGGGTTTTTTTAGAGCTGAAGCTTAAACAAATCTAACTTAGTATAACACTATATAATTATAATACTATATAATACTATAATATATAATTAATACATTAATATAGTATATAGTATATTAATATAGTTTATTAATATAATTAATTAATAATTAAAACATATGTATTAATAACCAGAACTTATGCTCAGTTGGCAGATAAGTAAATAAATGGGCTTTTAAAACAACTTCCATGAAGATTAGATATAATTATTTTTACTGTAGTGCAAAGGTTCAGTGAATAAATACAAAACTGCTAACATGATCACGTCTAAATTTACTACTGATCCCCAGAATAGATTTAATCACAAGAAACATATACATGAAATATATACATTTCACTAAGTGACATTGCTGTGACACTGCTTTATGTAGGGATGAGTGGGGAAGTGCAGATGTTCCCCAAGTATATAAAAAGCCAATTTCTCTTTTCTTTTCCCCTATTATTAATTTGAATATTAATTTTTTTATGATTTACCTGAAACTATGTTTCCCCAAAATTATTTCTATTTCTTCTCCAGCTATTTCAGTTTGTGCTTCTTTTTTGAATCCCAGAATTTATGTCACTAATCAAGATGTTTTTTAAGTGAGTCATGGCCAATTTTACAGCGTTCTTTGCCACAGTTCTAAGTGGCACTTGTTAAGTCAGTCATGCAATTGCTAAGTGAAACCAGCTTCCCCATTGATTTTCCTTGTCAGGAGCCAGCTGGGAAGGCTGCAAATGATGATCACATGACCATCTCAAATACATACGAGCTAAATTTGGATCACATGACTGTGAGGAGAGGTACTATGATGGTCATAAGTGCAAGGATCAATCAAAGTCACTTTTTTCAGTGCTGTTGTAACTTAGCTAAATGTATAGTTGTAAGTCAAGGGCTACTTATAATTATATTCCTATCAGGGGCTTGTGCAAATATAACAACAGGAATGTTTCAATGCTATTAAACCCCCTGAAATGTACAGTTATATGCTCCCCTTAAGGGCATTTAAGAAAAGACAAGCCAGAATAACAAAGCACAGATAGTCCTCGACTTACAACAGTTCATTTAGTGACCATTCAAAGTTACAATGGCACTGAAAAAAGTAACTTATGACCATTTTTCACACTTATGACCATTGCAGCATCCCCATGTTCAAAATTTTGGATGCTTGGCAACTGGTTCATATTTATGACGGCTGCAGTGTCCCCGGGTCATGTGATCTGCTTTTGCGATCTTCCAACAAGGAAAGTCAACGGGGAGGCAAGCTTCACTTAACAGCCATGTTACTAACTTAACACCTGCAAGAAAGGTGGGTAAAATGTGGCAAAGCTCACTTAACCAACATCTCACTTAACAACAATTTTGGACTCAATTGTGGTCGTAAGCCGAGGACTACCTGTAGTTCATTGCATTGAAACTGAATTGCATTAACTCTAAGTCGTATCTCAGATATAGAAATAATTCAAGTAGCGAATGAAACATGACAAAAGAGGTCCAACATTATCTGTAGAGACTTGTGCGTTTTTGAAACTTACCGTGAAAGTCAAATATGCATACAATACTTATGCAGAGCTCAGCTACCCAATGAATTCCTGTGAAATAATATCTGAATCTTTATGAGTACTCAATGACAGGAAAGGAATGCCAATAAGGAGGCAATAACCCAGAACCTGCCCAATGAACTATCCTTTCCAAAAGGTGGAAACGCACAAGGTCAAACACTAATGTAGTTAATGCAGTGAAAAAGTACAGAAGGCAAGGAGAATAGGAACACAATGTTAACACCCAGGCGGACCAAAATCACCATCGCTTATCAATGGAAGAATTTGTCTGCGATAATGCTGTGCAGGATGAATTTTCAACAATCCTGTCTCAAGGTTGGATTTTTCCATTGAGGAGTCGGGGGAAGGCAAGGACAACCTTGTATTTCAATTTAGGGAAGAATTTCTCTCCTCATTTTTACCCACTGCCCACCCTTATCCGGCATTAAATGCAAAGTGCAATGCTAAATTTCACAGTGGGACGTAACAAAAGAGAGGTTTTTCCCCAAAGTTGTTTATTTAAAAAAAATTCCCAATTTGGTAGAGGTTTGGGGAAAGTTTTGATTCAAAATCTGTTCATTATATTTACACAAGAGGACTGTGCGTCTGAGATCTATTTGCAGGTGTCCTAAAAATTTAAACTCCTATCACACATGGCCCTAATTGCTCCTCAGCTCAGTGCATATGAAAATATATGAGTAGATGAATATGAATGTATGAGGAAAAAATATTTAAAGACATATTATCATAAACATAAAAAAATGTGGGCTTGCTTGAGAGTTGCAAATAGAGTGCAATTAACCTAAGACTGGAAAAATGGGATGAAATCAAACCTGATGAAAGTAGTCAGCCTGCATCCCAATAATGAATCCCATGACCTTTGAATTGCCTACACTTCACTAATTAAAAACAACTTAAATTAAGCAAGTAATTAAATTAATACATTCTTTGTACTAAGAACAGATGGATTCAATTGTGGACAATTTGTTAACTTTTGTACATTGCACTATAAGAGAAACTTCATACCTATGGGTGTGTTGTATGTTGCCAAACCTAGATTGGAAGTTTGTTGCTTGGACAACGCACCGGAGACATTTTGAGAAAAACACCACCACAACAAT
>NW_015388491.1:19566-36888 GCF_001527695.2 Protobothrops mucrosquamatus
TTTAACTTTGGGAATAGTGTAGACAACTGTAGACTTCTATCTATAGATTTAACAACATATCCAGTGATATGAAAATAACAAGCTAGTTAAGTGTAGGCTAAGTGGCAAAACAAATTAAGTGAAATATATAGTCCTTGACTTGAAAATCATACTCAAAGTGCATTGATTGATGGTTCCTCATCAAATTAAAGGGATATATTAAATGGGTATTCCACAAAGGTGAGTCCTGAGTCCATTGCAGTGGTAGGATTTAGCCAGTTCGCACCAGTTCAGCAGAACCGGTAGCTGCCCAGGCCCAGAACGGACTTCCGGAAGTGGCATCCACACAGAGAACCCGGTTGTTCACATATTTGAATCCCACCACTGGTCCATTGCCCTTTGACCTGTCACATGCCATAATAATTTGAGTAGAGCTAGGTAAACAACTTATATTTTTAGATGATACAAATAAAATATGACATTAAAAGTGAATGTAACAGCTAGAGAAGTGTGCTGAAAAGATAATAAGGAATATAACAGAAATTATGAATGAATGAAAGTGAATGTGTATTAATATAAAACGGGTGATATCTAACCTATTTGCAAAAGATAGGCTGAAGTCTAAATATAAATCAGCAGTGTGATATAAAGGCAAAAAAGATAAATGCAAATTGTAGTTGCACCAACCAAAGTACAATTTTTCAAATCATGGAAAGTAAATTTTAGTTAGATCCCACCTTGAGTCTTCCTGGACTCTAGAAACTAAGACCTATGAAAACAGAAGGACTGAGGAAAAGAATTAGAAGGATGTATATCTTTGAGAAAAGACAACTGATTAAACTCTTCAAATAATTGAAAGGATCTCTCATAGAATAAAGATCTATTCTCTTTTCTGCCAGAGAGTTGGATACTAAATAATGGATTTGAGATACATGAAGGAAGATGTTTATATTTTTTAATGATGATGGCTTACATATTTTTATTGTCTTACTTAATTGTTCTATGCTACCCAGAGTCACTTTTTGTGAGATTTGTAACATATAAATTTGATAGGTAAATAAATAGGATTTAGAAAAAATAAAATACTTTCTAGCAATAAGAACCAAGTATCTGAGAAGTGGATGGGAAATCAGATTTTTTTTGCACTTAGCAGATGCTAAGCTCTAATGCCTAAATGGTTTCTCTCAACCCCATGAGTCTGTCTTGTCAAGAAGAGATGTAATGTAGTAGCTAGAAAGATAAATTGGGATTGTTGTATTTTTACATCAGGGCTCATCAAAACTTCAATAACAACATATCCATGATCAAGAGGAGCTTTTAGGGAACCCTCAGTTTTAAACTCAGATTCCCAAACAGCTTTTCTTGCTCTTCTACTTAACTATACAGGAAAAACATTCAGGCCATTAAAGAAACAAAATCAAAATCCATTGGGATCGAGTTATGAAATAACTAATTGTATAAGCCTGCCTAGGACTTTGATTGTCTATAAATTTGTACTGGATGAATAATTTTAACAGTGAGAGCCTGCATAGTCAAACGGGTTAGTTCTGCTTTATTTTTTAATCAAATTTTTGACACTAACCTTGCTTGATTTGGCATTACTCTTTATGATTATTTGAGCCACAAGCCATCTCTCTCTGAAATAGTCACGATAAGAAAAGAAACAGGAAGTGTTCCTATCCCAGTACAAACTTTAGTGGATGACTTTGGGTTAGTTATTCTCTCTGGGACTAAATTATCTCAAGGACACTGGTGAGAATAAAAGAGGAGGTAGATCAGCATAATTGTGAAGAAAGTGTTGAGAAGTATTTGGGGGAAAGGGTCTTGAAAAGATTTTAGTGCTACCCCCCTCCTTTTTGGCCCCTCTTCTTACCTTTTAAAAGATGCCTTGCAAAATAGAAGTGGAAATCAACCTCAGCCAAGGGATTTCATTCATCGATGGTCGTAAGATAGGAAAAAATGTGAGAAGAGCTGGATGAAACCTTATAAACTATTAATAGTTGGAAAAGATAATTGCCATTTGAAAATGGTAATGGTGCTGAGGATCTGTCCTGCAGTATTAATATGTTGAAACGCTGATACACATCACTTATTTGTGATACAGGGGGGGAAACTACCTTTTTTTCAAACAAGGCAAGTTAAACAGGATATATTAAAAGGGGGGAGGATAAATACTTTTTAAAATAGTTTTAAATGAACACTGGGCAAGACAATGTTAAGTGTTGTCCATCTCCTTTCGTAATGAACTCTTGAACTATTTGATTCTGGATTTTTTGGAAAAATGAATAACTTCATAGAAATAAGATGCAAAGTTTCCTTTGTGCAGGTATATCAAGTGCAATTGGGATGGGCAATTCTGTCGCTAAGCAACATGGCTGCTAAGTAAAACATCCTGTGACTATACCAGAATGTCCGTTCCCCTGTGGGAATTAAGTGTAATATTACATGACCCCAACTTTCAACTTCCTGCTTGACTTTACTTGTCAAAAGCTGAGGTTCCAAATGGTGATCATGTGATCATGGGAACACTGTGACAGCTATAAGTTTGAGGGCTGGTCATAAACCTATTTTTTCACTGGTGTGGAAACTTTCAGAGATCATTGAATGAAGCAGTTGGTAAATGAGGACTGCTTGTCCAGTGCCACTAAAGATGAAGAAGAGAAACTAGCTTCTTTTTTTAGTTTCATTTTTCGTTTCGGTATTTTAGGGGTCTGTTTCTAACATTTAAACCTAACATGCATAAACATGACCATACCATTTTGGTTTAATTTTCCTAACAGATGCATTTTGCAAAGTATCTTCCATAGCACAATCAGTAGCATACATGTCAGCATAGATGCCAGTTGTGCCTCGGCCCTCCAGATGTTTGGCAGCTTATTTGCCCCTCTCTCCCCCACTTTTTTCTCTCTCACTATACATATGTTTGCATACAGTGTATACACACTCAGACACATGCACAACCCAAACAGCAGTATGTAATGCAATGCTCATTTTAGCATGCTCCATTGACTTGGAGAGAGGTGTGAGCTGGCAGAAGGTTTTCTCATGATCAGCAGATGGCATTTTTGTTGAAACAATCTGAGTTCATATTTCTAACCCACTATGATATACTCTTGGCAACCATAGAGGAGGCTCAGACAGCTTGATCCGAATCAAGAAGAGACAAACTTTAAGGGGAGGAGGAGAACTGAACGTAAAGCTATTTGGTACTTAATACAGATCGTGATAGGGGGCTGTCTCTTGTTGTCAGTGTCAAGGTCCATGTCAGTGTTAATATCAATGTCCATGTCTATGTCCATGTCCATATTTGAAGGGCTCTTACAAAGAAAAAGCAGCAAAAGGCAAGATAAAAAAACAATGGATGGAAACTAATCAAGGAGAGAAGCAATCAAGAACTAAGGAGAAATTTCCTAACAGTGAGAACAATCAACCAATGGAGCAACTTGCCTTCAGAAGTTGTGGCTATTCCATCACTGGAGGAATTCAAAAAGAGACTGGACAATCATTTATCTGAAATGGTATAGAGTCTCCTGCTCAAGCAGGGAGTAAGACTAGAAGCCCTCCAAGAATCTATTATCTGCATTGGTTTAAGTATGTATTGTACCTTGTGCTTCATCTTGCTTCCTTCAGCTTTTTCTGAATAATACATGCTAGCTTTTTATAAGAAAAAGTATACATGCTAGTCTGTTATAACTAAAAGAACAAAGTCACATGTTGGTCCAAAAAACAATAAACTTAGAGTGACTTGGGCTTCAATGGACTAATATAACTGCAGTCCACCACATTAGATGCTTGAGAATACAAAATAAAAAGGTTTAGTTGTTCGATAAGACACAGCTGTCTTTGTAACACACACAGGGTTATTTTGGCATGAAGTGTGGGAAGGTGGAAACCACACTTTCCTGAAAGCCATCCTGAGCTCTGTGAAGGAATAGGAGGGAATAAAGACAATATAAACACGAGGACCATTCAACGCATCTTCTGACAGAAGCCTAGCATTTAAAATGCTGGTGAAGTTTATCCTGAACTGTAACATCATTATAACACAATTATGATACTTTCTTACATGATTTTGATGTAAAGGGCAAACACCTGCATTACTTAAAAAAACATAAAAAATCACAGAAAAGTTCTTCCTTGATAGGTGAATAAGCATAGCATAGAAACTAATCAAGGAGAGAAGCAACCTAGAACTAAGGAGAAACTTCCTGACAGTTAGAACAATTAACAAGTGGAACAACGTGCCTCCAGAAGCGGTGAATGCTCCAACACTGGAAGTTTTTAAGAAGAGACTGGAGAGCCATTTGTCCGAAATGGTATAGAGTTTCCTGCCTGAGCAGGGGGTTGGACTAGATGACCTCCAAGGTCCCTTCCAACTTTATTATTATTATTATTATTATTATTATTATTATTATTATTATTATTATTATTATTATTATTATTATCATTATCATTATCATTATCATTATCATTATCATTATCATTATCATTATCATTATCATTATCATTATTATAAAATCCAGCATAGGTCAGGTATCTCAAAATACACAAACACACAATTTCCTGGTTTTGCTTTTTTCTTTCATAACCAATAACACAATGATACAGGAAGGGCGGAGACGCTTATATCAAAGAAATATGCAATGCACCAGAAAAATTGCATGAACCAAGGGAAATAACACATACATTTTTAGCATTTTTACCCCTATAAGGCACTAATAATGGATCCAAATTGCCCATTTACAGTGAAAATGTGGCCTTAAAAACAAGTCAGTTAACAAGAATGTACTGTTGCTAGGAAATTGAATTTTTCCTAAGCTAACGTGAGGATTATAGCTAATCTGAGAAGGGAGCTTGAGAAAGGTGATGCCCTCATCCAGGAAGAAAAAAATGAAATATTGAAAAGGCCCAGTATTTAATTCTGGATGTTCCCAACTCCACCTCCGCACAGGGTCCAATGAATTATTTGTCTCCTGAAATATTGCTGACAGAATTCAGTTATTTGAAAAAGTGTGAGAAAAATAGCACAGCTAAATTCAGAGCAGCATACTTTCTATTTTATGCCTTGTTTTCAAATTGTGAAATCTGATTTTATCCCACTCCCCATTCATTTTTTATAAAATAATATATTCCACTGGTTTCTTTCAAAGGGAAGGATAATTTTGATGGAATTCTCACTGTTGGAGGTAGCACATTTGAGTGAAGAAATGACCGAACAGTATGTGGGGATGTCCTGTTTTGCTATGTACAAAAAATATAATCAGTGGCCTGCAGATTCCTTGGCTTCCTCTATTTTAATTGAATCTGAAGGAAAAATGCCCTGAGATAATTCCTCCTGCTATGCTTTTTTTTTAAGATTGTAAAATTATAGAGGCAACGGAGGAGGCCCAAAACAATTGAAAGGTCTGTAAGTGTAGAACTTTCTTCTATTTCCAAGAGTGAAGCTACAAGAGAGAGAGAAAGATAACTTTAAAATCTTCTTTACAGTAGCTTCTCTCACAGGGAAAAAATGCTTTCAGAACTTGCAAGATTTTAGCATAGAAATTGGCCAAGATTTAGGATAAGAGATTCAATGTATCATAAAGCTTTGGTGCTTGGAGGATAAATGAATAATCAACATAGCCCTGACCCTCAGTCTATAGGCCAGCTTTACCATCTGAAAAGTTCAGATGCACACACAACTCAGGAGTTGTCATATCTCAGTGAATACATATATCCCTGTATCTTAAGTTCAAAGGTTTATCACCTAGGAATCTGTAACCATATGTCTTGATCTTTGAGACTTAACTAAGACATTAAATACCTATAGCACCATGTGGTTCAACTGCTTGTAAAAATCTGTGTGCATTTAGCCATTTCCATATTCACTTGGAATAACTCCTAATATACCTGGGGTCAAACTTCCTGAAGGAGATGTGGAGCTCAGAATTCAATTTGTATACACTAAGATATAGTGTCCTTTAATCACCAGGAGACATGCCTTAATAAAAATGCAACTGCCAGTGTGTCCAGGAATAATAATAATAAAAAAAGTTCTTTCAGCTTCACGACTGTTATTATAAGCTGCCTCTGTATATAGCATTTGGCTAATGGTGGAGATTCAACTTTTTACAATGATTGCTTGGATTAGTAAGGTAGATCTTTATAGACTATCTACAACCTGAATCAAATTACAGCAATATTCAGCGCAATAAACCTGGGTCAGCAGAGAATAATATTGGCCATGCAAGGATAGTGAAAGAGTAAAATATGACAAATTGCTCTGTTCTGAGCAGTCCTTATTCTGCTTTCCCATTTTCCTCATTGCCTGCAGCAAAGTGTCACCTCCCCCACACAAATGATTAAGACAGATAACAGGACTTCACAACACTGGCTGTCTGACAACTTGTCCCATTGACACATGCGGCTGAACAACAGACAAGCTGTCTTTATTGACATCTGCTCTCCTTTCAGCACATGAATTATCCTCTTGGGTTGCCCCAATTGCTGCTGCTATAGAGCTGACACCCTCTCCTCCTTCACTTATTCCTTATTTTATTTAGTGCAATCTGCAAGATGAAAACCATTCAGCAACAATAATGGATAAGCCAGTACTGTACAAGTGCTTTTATTTAATGACATCCATATTGAATTCTATCCCCTGGATGTATTTCATTGTTCACAAGTTGGACATTATAATACAGAGGCCAATCGATGGAGGTATTTATTTTTGTAACAGAATTTTCCCAAGTTGCAGAGAATGGCTAGTAATGCTTACAATCTTTGCATTTATTCCTTTTTTCTTTATTTGTTTTTTTAAAAAACAGCCCTCCCAAAGAAACCCCAAGCACTAAACAAATACAAACTGAATTTCTACAGTGTTCAGATTGTGTTATTATTTTTGTAAGAATTCTTTTTTTTCTCATTTCCTTCTCAGAATATCTTCTATAGATACAGGTAGTTCCTTGATTTACAACCGTTCATTTAGTGACCTTTCAAAGTTTTACAATGGCCCTGAAAAAAGTGACTTATGACCATTTTTCACAGTTACAGCCTTTGTATCATCCCCACGATAATTTGATCAAAATTGAGATGTTTGGCATGTGACTCATATTTATGACAGTGTCCTGGGTCATGTGATCACCTTTTGCAACGTTCTAACAATGAAAGTCAATGGGGAAGCCAGATTTACTTAACAACCAGGTTACTAACTTATCAACCGCAGTGATTCAGTTAACAACTGTGGCAAGAAAGGTCGTAAAATGGGGTGAAACTCACTTAACAAATGTCTCACTCAACAACAGACATTTTGGGCTCAATTATTGTCATAAGTTGAGGATTACCTGATTGTTTTTGGGAGATCTTAAAGTAGGTACATCCTTAGAGAGAAGGCAAGTTGTAATGTTTTGCAATGGGCCATGATATAGGATCAAGAAGGGGAGGGGTAGAATTCCTCTTTAACAGTTCAGGAATCTGAAATGGGCCTCCTTCAATTCAAACATATATCTAAGCCAACTATATTGCTTCTTTCTGCTAAGATTGGATTTAACACACCATAGCTAGATTTGAAATGGATACCATCATTCCTTCCCTATCCCATGTCATTCATTCATTCATTCCTTCATTCATTCATTCATATCCTGGTAAACAAAATGCCACGGTGTAAAGCACAATGCTGGAATCTAATATTGTTTGTTATTTCTGAGAATTATTCTGATCCACAGAAACATTATAAGCACTTTGAAAACCAAAAAGCAGGAAGAAAAGAAAGAAGAAATGAAACTAAAGGAAAAAAATACCCCGAGGATAAGATTTGGTGGGATTCAATATTACCAGAGTTTCTTATAGTAAATTGAGGATTCTAATAGAAGAGAAATATTGTAGCTCAGGGTTAAATTGTGGGGTCCTTTTGTGCTCTCTGAGCTTGGTTGTTTTCTTGCAGACATTTCATTACCAAACTAGGTAACATCATCAGTGCACAAACTTCTGCAAGAAAACAACCAAGCTCAGAAAACACCAAGGACCCTGCAAATTGAGGATGTTTACCACTTTGTGGATAGGCAAGGTTTCCTATAACACCCCATGACTTGTTTTTGTAATCCCAAATTACTCCAGGGTGCCAAAAGATTGTCTATCCCAACCTAGAAACTAAAAGCCTTTTAACTGAAGAACAACTTTGCATTTTTAATTAAGGCTAAACTTGCAAAGTCCTTATTTCAGAGAAAAAAAATTGAATTCAGTGAGATTAACTTTTGAGTGGGCACATTGGATTCCAGAAATAGGCTACAAAAATCCAGAGGACCACCACATCACAGTAAAATAATACAGAAAACTACTTTCTTGCTGCCAGATGGTGACTGTCAGGATTTTTCCAACCCAATTCTGGTGATCCTAGGAGTTACACACATGAGATGTTCCTGTATTAATCCAGTCTTCTTAAAAGTAGTGTCATATATTTTGGAAGATATAGCTGTAACACAACTATAAGACACCAGTTTGGGAGAAGGCTGTTTTCTATTTACCAGCATTAGCCAACTGCTAGATAAACACATGGGATGGAACAGAAATGATCTCAAGATGTTATCCTTGGAATAGAAAATGCAAATACTTCACATCCTCTCTGATGCTAAGATCACTACGTGCTCAAAAAGAGTTGACACTTTCTCTAGAAAATGGATATTGTTTCCTCAGAATGGCTGACTTTAACTGTTCTTCTTAAATTTTATTTCATCTTTGGACTTTATAGAGACAATAGGAAAACTATCTTTCAGTGTTATTCTTGGTTTTTTGTGGGTTTTTTTTAAATGTAAGTTGTTCCTCATTATTGAATCTCTTCCTCTTTTCATGGTCACCAAAGTACTTTCTAAACATCCTTAGAATATAATTTCAAAAATGTAATAACCTTTGTCACTACCTCTTCAGCTTGCCTTCAGCCAGTGCGCTGCTCATGAAGACAGAATTTGAAATTGAATTTCCTAATCACAAAGGAAGTGGCCACTTAAAAGAAATATTGCCTTTGCATTTTATACTGCAGTAATTTAGCTGATCCCGCTTAATTTGTCAAGTTAACAAAATAGTGCAATTAAAATATTTTACCAGTGTTATTGTTGAGTCAACAACCAGAGGAAATGAAAGATCAAGTACATTAACCTGGGTATTTATGCAGCAAAAATAAATAAGAACATGTTTGAACTATGAGACAGTTTTCTAAAGCAATAACGGATGTTCTTTGGTAGTTAATAAATGAAAAGGTGGAAAGTTGCATTCAAATGCAAGTCTACTTAGGCAAAACCCTTCTAATTTAAATCTACTAATTTACTCTCAGGTAAGGTAAATAGCATTGCAGCCTCAGGCAGACTGAATCTTCAGCAGAGTTATAGGATTTATTTTTCAGAGGAAACATTGCCCATAATATTACAGACCATTGTTTTTAGCCCTGGTGGAGAAGGGAAAGAGGAAAAGTTCAGAACCATCATGCAGTGTTGCATGACTGACAGTTTGTTACCCAAAGCTAGATTCCACTACAATATGCATTAATTTGGTTAGAATATGAAGCTTTTCAGGTTATTTCCATCCCATGCTCAGATTTTCCTTCTGGGATCCTTCATCTCTCATTATTTTCTCTTCTGTTTTTTCACTGGATTTCCCTTAAAGGTCCTGTATACAAATAAATAAGGCAATTAGATTTTTAAGGACAAAATCCCTCTGCAAACCCTATGCCTTGCTTTAATGAGATAGAGACTCATAGCAGTGTCTATGCAACAGCTGGGCAAATTTGTTACAGCAAAGATGAAGTGGAGAACAGCTCTTTTTTCCACAAAATAATGCCTTATTCCCCTTATTCAAATATTTCCTCTTAAATTAAGGTAATGTTGTACAGATGACTAAAATATTAAGACAATTACAAAAATAGACAGTATCCATAGAAAAAGTATATATTGCCAGATATTCTTCATATCCTCATTCTTTTCCCTCCTGGCAGTTCACTGACTGAGGCCAACTGGCCTCAAGCAATGATTGGCCTGCCAGTCAAAGCAGTGGATCTTAGCCCATAATGATAGTCTTGCTAGGCTTCAGTTTTTAATTTTGAAGGGCACAAGAACAAATTTCCCTTGTGGCATTCATAAACTTTCACGAACCAACCATGGCTGAAAAATCTGATCCTCGAAATAAATGCATAGCATAGCATAGCATAGCATAGCATAGCATAGCATAGCATAGCATAGCATAGCATAGCATAGCATAGCATTGCACAGCACAGCACAGCACAGCACAGCACAGCACAGCACAGCACAGCACAGCATAGCCTAGCATAGCCTAGCCTAGCATAGCAATTATATTGTTTTAGGGGTGTAAGCTGTGTTTCTCAAAGTCTTCTCCCAATGCTTACAGAACCCAAGAAAATTAAGAAAATTTTAGCACAGCATTGCACAGCATAGCATTGCACAGCACAGCACAGCACAGCATAGCACAGCATAACACAGTACAGCACAGCACAGCACAGCATAGCATAGCAATTATATTGTTTTAGGGGTGTAAGCTGTGTTTCTCAAAGTCTTCTCCCAATGCTTACAGAACCCAAGAAAATTAAGAAAATTTTAATGTTAATCAAGAAAATCCACAAACATGGGGCTATTTAATGTAACCATCACCTTCCTAACTTTAATTATAAATGACAACTGGCCTTGTTCTGATAAAGCTGTGAACTATAAAATAAACTGATCCAACAAGGTTGGCAATGTTATCAAGAAAGAGGGAAGGGAAAGGATCCAAGAGGGTATTTTTCATACAGCTGCTGTCTTAACACCTGGGGACAAAGTCTTATTTGATGAAGGAGGCTAACAAGCAAAAGAAAAAGGAGATCAAATATTGCAAAGACCAAAAGAACACCAAAGCTGATTTAAAGATGGATCGTTGCTTTTTAGGGACAGATGGAACTGCCAAAACAATTCCACCTGGTTATAGGCAGCACAGTAGCTTTTAAGAAAAAAAAAGAAGTTATATACAGTGGGAATTTATATTTATACGTACAAGGTGAATGCTTCCATCTATATTACAAGAAGGGAAGGTCAGACATACTGGGTTTTTTTAGAGAAATCCATCAGCACAAATCAAGCTTAGGACACATACACCAAAAATATTTTATCAGACTTTCTGCATCTAGACCTGCTAAATTTCTTCAATATTGGCTCATAGCTTGAGTATGGTAACCTCAGTCTTAACTACTATATATCTAACACACCACTGTCATATAACACCATTTTAAAAGAGCTGCATAGCTATCAATTTCTTAGCCCAAAATGACACTCTTGCTAGGCTTCAATTTTTAATTTTGAAGATAACAAGAATACATTTCTATTGTGGCATTTGTAGAGTTTTATAAATCAACCATAGCTGAAAAATCTGACTCTTAATATACCGGTAAGCATATAGCATAATTATTATAGCATAAATTTTGGAAAACTAGCTACATAAAATTTAACTTTTAATAATAGCACTAGCACTTAGACTTATATACCACTTCACAATGCTTTATAGCCCTCTCTAAGTGGATTACAGAGTCAGCATATTGCCCCAACAATCTGAGTCCTCATTTTACCGACCTCAGAAGGATGGAAGACTGAGTCAACCTTGAGCCAATGAGAATTGAATTGCCAAACTGGCAGCCAAGATTTAGCAGAAGTAGCTTGAGGTACTGCAATTCTAACCACTGTGCCACCAGGGCTCTTAATAATGTTAACATAGTTTATAAACCTTAATCAAAGTTTTATTAAAGTTAAAATTGCAACAATAAAAATATTCTTCACAAATATCTTTCATATTGCCCAATGTCAAAATATTTCATTCTGTATTTGTAAGTTGAATTTAAGTGTCCTCCTTTAATTGTAATGTTTAGTTCTTTCTAGTTTCCATCAGCAGCTTTCAAATCCCCATTCTATCATGTTTTTTTTCTTTTTTAAATTAAAACAAAAGCATTTTCCAATGGAAATGATTCTTATACTTACTTCAAAACTTATTTCATTTATCTGGAGCCTTAGTCAGCTCCACTTTTAGCAGAGCCTTCTTCAATTCATCATTTTTTCACCAGAAGTCAATAATAATAAAAAGGATTGAGCAAATTCCTCCTTGCTATTTAGCCTTAAGTGACAAGGGAGTTATATTTGTTCAAGGATTTGGACATTGATTCCATGTTTTCCCCAAAATAAGACCTATCCTGAAAATAAACCCTAGTTTGATTTTTACTCATGTGCCCTATATAAGCCCTACCCCCAAAATAAGCCCTACTTTTGGGATGAGGCACACGCGTGAAAATCAAGCTAGGGTGGGAGTGGGGGTGGAGCTGCCCCATGTGTCCTGCATCTGCTTACTTAGGACCGCTGCAGCCAGGCCTCCCATGCTCTGACACCTATTGTGTCGCTATCTGGTTGTGGCAAGAGGCTGCACAGTGCATCGCGCCAATTGCGCTGGTGCCGCTGATCATGGCAGGAGGCTGCGAGTGTTGATCATGAGTAGGCGCGATTGGCGTGACAAGCCTGACAGCTCCCAGCGGCAAGCGGAGGCAGTGGTGCAATCAGCACAACAAGCCTTGTGGCCTGCTGCTGTAAGCCACGGCAACAGCATGATTGGCACAACAAACCTTGTGGCCTCTAGTTGCAAGCCGTGGCAGAGGCGCAATCGGTGTGACGAGCCTTGCGGCTTCCAGCCGTGACCGGCAGCAGTGGCACAATGTGCCAAGTGGCATATGGCTGCAAGTGGCCACAGAAGAACTCAGGCAGTAGTGTGTGGAAGGCCTGGCTGCGGCAGTCCTAAGGTAAGCGGGTAAGACATCTCCTGAAATAAGAAGTAAAAAAATATAAGACTGAGTCTTATTTTCGGGGAAACACAGTTTTTGTAGATTTCTTTTTTGCCACATCAAGTGGTCCAAAATATAGAAATTCAAATATAGAAATTCCTACTCCATTTCTGATCCAAGTCTTTCTGTATTCAAAGCCAACCAGCAAAGTTATATTATGGCATTGTTCGTATGGTGTGGTTGGGTCTGGAAAAGTCCCAAGAGATCTACTTTTCCTCTCTGATCTTAGTTCTGTCCTTTTTTATTCTCACCTCCTCCACAATACTGAGCACAACTTTTAATACCTAGGTGATCACCTAAAAATATAACTATTGAATTGTTGCTACAAATGTAGAATGCTAACATTCACTAAATGTGTCATTAATACACAATTTCTGGGCACAATAAGTCAAGAGCAAATTAATCTGAGTTTGATAGAATTTATTGCCAGATAAGTATGAAGAGAATTTCAGCCTTATTATTACATTTTTAACACCTTATAATTAACAGTCTAGACTACATTAGGGGCTACACTGATTTCTAGCAATTCTTATTAAGACTGTAGATAACATTTATATAATATTTACGTGTAATCTGAAAAGCAAACATCTCATTTTGGGGCCTGAGACTCTAAGGTTAACTATTTGAAATGTTGTGAAGGGAATGCATTTTCTAGAGAATTTATAAAACATAGGAGAATAAATATTGGGCATAAGCTCTGCTACCAGTTATAATATACATATACACACAAACACACCACATACATATGCTTTTCTCACAAAATACTCTTTGATATTTAAATATTTTAAAATGTGAAATTCAACTTGCTTCAAAATTGGATAAAGGCCATATTCAGGCTTTCAGTTGCTTTATCAGGAATGCCACCTCCATGTGTTCATAAGAACAGAAAAAAAGCAAGGGATTTGGGGATTATTATTATTTTTTGTCTGTAAGGATGAACATCTATTAAATATTTATCATTTCAAATAAATAACACCCTTAGGGTTTTCTAAGTGAGATTTGCTTGCTTGAAAAACCCAATAATTTATATTATTCATCCAGCCTTGTGGCCCTCATGCTGAAGTAGGAATTCTGGAGACATCTGGAGAATCCCCAAGACATCTGGAGACCATCAGTTGAAAAGGTCTGGCATAATCAGATTTTTAAAAGGAAATATGAATTGGTTGAAGTAAAAGATAGGATTGCTTAATTACCCACAATCATAACTATTCACTTGCCATGGTTTGCAGGGGAAAAAAAACATGTGGAGCTTTCAGCTTTTCTGAAAAGGGGTGGATTCATCAGGGCCCACTCACTTTTCATGAACTGAGAAATTATGTCAGTTGCTGTCAGGTTCAAGTGATTTTCTCTATAAATCTCCTCTTTACTAGCAAAAAGGAATCATTGTTCCCTAACACTGCACAAGCTTTTGTTCAGGGTTTCTGTTTATAAAATTTAATGAGAACAGGCTTAGAACACATCAAGAGTCTCCTATGTGTCAGTTGGAAAATGTGTGTGTTTGAAAACCTTTCCCTATAATTATCTGCATTTTCAGTAATATACTTGAGGGGAAGGAGAAGTGCAAAAGAGGTGAGGTGCCCTTGCTCAAAACAAAAGCTTCCTGTCATGCTAGAATGGAAATTAACTAAATGCAAGATTAATATGAAGCTAAAGGGAAGCTGAGAACAGTCCCAAAGTTATTTACAGGTATTTTAGACTGGATATTTCTTTTTATTCACGAATAAAGGAATATTTGACTAAATATTTGTTATTCCTTCTTTATTTTGTTATAAATCATCTTGAGAATACTTTTTATTGTTAAGCTAAACATACCTTCTCTGTGCTGCAACACTCTGAACAACCACTGAATGGCAGCAAAAAATTAATTTTTTATGTTTCTGTTGCCATCTGGTGGTTACTCAGATGTCTACACCTCAGATATAGTGTGCTAAGGGTGATATTCACCTTTTCTCAAACATTCTTCTTTGATTAACACTTTTTTTCCCTGTAGGATCCTTTGTGACAGACTCTAAATCAGGGGTCCCCAATCCCCGGGCTGTGGACCGGCACCGGGCCGCAGCATGCCAGAAACTGGCCTGTGCAAACAAGCAAAGCCCCATCCATGGGCTGCAGGCAATACATGAAACCACGCCCCCTCTGATCCACAGAAAAACCTCTCTCCACAGAACCAGTCCCTGGTGCTCAAAAGGTTGGGGACCTCTGCTCTAAGTGGTTAGAATGCTCTTTGGGATACTGAAATTGCTTTCTGTCAAAGATAGCCTATAAATATTTAAAGCATTTTTAAAACATGTATAGTGTAAGCCACAGTATATATGCAGAAATAAACCTGGAAAGTTTTAGAAATCAAAATGAATGCACAGTATAAGTTATTTATCATGCTAAGCCATTATTTGTAATTATGATTTGTTCAATAAACTACCATTCCCTGAGTTCATACACTGTGCTAAGTCTTTCATCAGGATTCACAAACTATAATGTTCTGATTAACACAAAATTCTAAGCCCAAAAGTATTTATTGATTGACCCCAGAAAGGGCAACATCAATGTTCTTCCAAAAACAAAATTCTTAAATACCAAAAAAAAAAAAAGAGTACTAAAATATATTGGATTAATTGATTGCTATTTCCTGTATTTAACATAATAAATCACATTATTATGTTAAACCCATATAACAGTGAATAGAAAAAGCTGGGAAAGAAATATAATCATTCCACCTTATGTTCCAGGATATTATTTTATACATTTCAAGATAGCCTTCTTGGGCCACAGCCAAGGAACAGCGTGAAGAGGTAATTTTGAGTGCAAAGAAGCATCATTATTCAGCAGTACTCAGAACCATTAGCAGCTGAGTTAGGTGCTTCCATTTTTTTAACATTGCTGCAAGTACGTACTAGTTGACAGCAGTATGCAAAAATATATTGCTGTAGGTGATGAGTGGATAATTTGGACTGTTGTAAATCTCCACTGCAAATCAAATTGTGTGTTGGACTTCCAGACTTTGGTACACCTATGTAGCCATCTCTTGGTATATTCTATTTCTTCTTCCATCTGAGATAAGTTGTTTTTAACCTTTGCAAAGCCATTTCACTTATTCATTTATTTTGGTATTTGAAATAGAAGAACTATCTCAGGTGGTACCTCTGGTGAAACCACTTTCCTGATGAAAAATATATTGATAAGACAATGAGAAGCTCTAATGTCATTAACACTAATGTCATTTAATAAGAAGGCTTTTCTGAGCTTTTTGTTTTGTTTACATATTAGTAGTTGAGAAATTCATCCAATAGCCAACTCCTTTGGCAACAATTGATGACATAGAATTATCCTTCTAAATTTCTAGTGCCAGACCATCTAGTTTGACAATGATATTTTTTATTTTTCATTTCAGCACTAAACTGAGACGACATGAATGGAACCTATGGCTATATGTGTGCAAAACATTTTACTTGTTTCCGGAGTCCCTGCGCTCAGTCACTCAAGCCCTGGTCATGTCACACCAGGGCTATTGCAACACTTGAAGAATATCTAGCTGTAACTAGTGCAGAATATAGTTACATGGACAGTTCTTGGGACTCCTATGGTGGCCCATGCTACATGGCTGTTTTGTGAGCTGCATTGCCAGTTTGCTTCTGGGTCCAATTCAAAATATTGGTACTTACTTTAAAGGCCTTCATGGATCTAGGTTAATTGAGGAACCATCTCATCCTGATGTGATCGGGTGATAGAATGGGCATGCTGCGGATCCCATTGCTCAAGGGATTTGAGTTGATGGGATCCAGGAGAAGAGCCTTTTCTGATGTCGCTTCTGACCTCTGAAGTAGGGTTCACAGCCACCCTTTTAGCCTGTCAAAAGGATCTGAAGACCTGGCTCTTCCAACTGGCCTGGGGGTGTGTGATTCTGGAGGTGAATAATGGATTAAGATAAAACTCCACCTCCTCCTCTTGAGCATCTTATGCCCGTCTTTCCCATCTTTGTTAATTTTAACCAGATTTAATGTTACTATGTGTCGTAACATATGATTTAATGTTTTAATGCCTATACTAGTGTTTTATCAACCATAAGCCATCTAGAATTGCCCCCAGGTGAGACTGGCAGCATATAGGCTTAACAAATAAAACACATATTCTACTGTTGCACTGATAATCCTTTCTTAATAAAGTTCATGCTATCCAAACCAGAATTCAAATCTTACGTTCGACTGGAGTTATCTTAGAAGAGCATTTGACTTGTTTCTCCAGTGAATGAGGAAGGATCAAAGATGTGCTGAGACCTTCACCTACAATGGAAATCTCTACAGGAAAGGTTTTTCTAGGCATTTCTATGCAACTGGGAGATGTAGACTTCTTTTTCTGCTTGATTTATTTTAATCGCAATTATGCATCGTCTCACCATTTTTATATATATGAATGGAATGGTACACTACTGAAACAAATAAACAAATAAATAAACAAATAAAGAAATGTATATCGGCCCAGTGGTTGGCTATAGGTTGTGTGTAAAGAAAACTGGC
>NW_015388491.1:36988-42847 GCF_001527695.2 Protobothrops mucrosquamatus
CAGGACTGGCCTAGGGGTATTTTAAAGGGGTTTTAAATTAAATTTTTAGTAGAAGCGGCCAAATTTAAATAGTTATTTTTAATCTTTTTAAATTTTGTATTGTATTATATCATTGTTTTAAACTGGCTGTAAGCCGCCCTGAGTCCTCCGGGAGAAGGGCGGGGTATAAATTTAATAAAATCAAATCAAATCAAATCAATCAAATAGTAGCCAGAGAACTGGTTAGTGGGAAGTTATAGTAGCCTGCCTTCCAGACTAAATGCCATGCCAGCAGTTGTTAAAGCACATCAGTCTGGGTAGGTGTTTATAAAACAGCTTAGAGGCAAGACAAAAAGAGCTTAACCAACATTTGTGGATATGCTCTTACATAGGAATAGCAATTTGGAATAAATAAGTGCATTGCACTTGAAGGATTAAGAATTAAGAACCAAGAAGCACCCTGCTAACATAACTGGTTCATAAAGTTCAAGGCTTAGCAATGAATTACTACACAAAGAAAGAAAATGTGACTGTGCTTTGTATGTTACATTAAAAAGAAATGTTTGGCACCAGCATTGTCATTTTTCCATCCAATTTATAACAAGACTAATTACATTTAGGTCTGAATGTTAGGTTGTTGATGGTAACTATCAGTACACCATTAATTGTCAGGCTGAACTGACAGGCCATCCATCAGTCAGCATAAATAAAAAGTTGATTTTTTTAAAAAAATATCTGTGTCTCCCAAGCAACTTGTCTCTCAACAGTCGGTTAACTAAGTAATTGTATTAATACACAACAATTAAAAGATAAAGTAGGTAATACTTGCTATGTTGACTTTGAATAAATTAGAATGCAGAAATCGGTACTCATTGGTCAATTGTGCAGAAGCCAATGCTGTTTCCCCACCTTGCTTGACTGCATTTGAGTTACAAAAGTGCTTACATCAAAAGTGAAGTAATTCCTTCATAGGACAAGGTGTAAAATGTTTACCATGTACGCTGACAAGCTGTATAATGAGGCCCCTTTCCTTCCTTGTACATTCTTTTATTGACCATAATTCTTGGCTTCTGTCAATGTAATAAAGCCCTAAAATTTGCTGCAAATACATCTAGAAAATAGTTTCCAGGAATAAGACTGGGGCATGCTAATGACAAAACCTTTCAATTCTACAGGGAAAAATGGAGACCTGTATGTTATTCTTTCTTACAAAGATGATTGTGACAAGGGAACTAAAATGGAAAAGTAAATTGGCAAGATTACGAAATGAGAATAAACTCAAAGAAGGTTTGAAAATTGGAGATGGCACTGAAGAAAAGAGCAAAGAGAATGAATATAGCTAATACAAAAATAACTATTTTTTAGTTATTAAAACTTCAGCCTACATCTTACGACCTATTAAGAAATTTTCTGTGCTAGAGAAAATGTAAATTAGTATATCACTACTTTTCTTAGGAAGTGTTATACCTGTACAAGGACACTGTGTATGACAACAACAATGATATTGTGATTGTATTATTAGAAACGCTGAAAGTCTTTCTATCAGAAACCTAGAAAAAGCATTGAAAAGAATAGAAAGTGTGGTGCCTGAAGCCCAAATCATCATTCCTCTTTAAATATTCAAATGCTGGCTTATGAATACAAAAATAATGTTTAAGAGAAAGATGTTATTTGTACTGGATTTTTTATTTTGCTCCATTGAAAACACATGCTTCCCCAGTTCTGGGAAGAGGCAAAATGACCATCAACATGTCCGTGTTAGTGACTATTCAAATGAAGCTCAAATCAGTACATAGATAATAGGTACACAAAACATGTACAAAAAGGAACACTGCAAAATCAGTATGTGTCACTTTGTTCAAAGTCCCATCCCATGCAACTTTCTTCAAAGGGGCAAGGAAGTCCCCTTTAGAAGTTCTTTGAAAAGCTACTTGAAATATAAAGCCATCACTGCCAACCCCACTTCCTGCTGACAAAATGTTGGGATATTGCAACATAATCCAAAGTGGACTAGTATATCAATTTCTTCTCAGGGATGTGTGTCAATTCTCTTGACTTCTATATCTCAAACAGCCAGGTTATTGTTTTCCCAAAAGTGCTTTTTCCAAAAGGCAACAGGATTTTCTCATTTTTTTTCCTTTGAAAACATTTCACTTCTCCACCAAGAAGCTTCTTCAATTCTAATTTATTGGTGGGGAATGTACTTAGAACTCTACTTCCAGTTGCCTTTTGGGAAAAAAACACCTTTGGGACAATTCTCTAGGCAGTTTATAGTTTACATCATACTTATATCATATTTACTTTTATTTCCAGTCCAGATCCAAGTTATCCTCATACACCCTAGGGTAGGAGGAAAGGAATATTTGAATTTCTAGAGTTCTCCAACATGCGGATCTTGTGTGATGATTGCAGGTTAGCTGAAACCATACAATGCCATCCAGAGAACAACACAGTAATATTTCTGTAACTAGTATTCTTGGTCCACTGTGGGTTGAGAATGAACTGTCAGATATTTTTTTGCACCAAATCCTTACCAAAAAGCTTACAGTATATCTTGAAAAAGTTAGAAACTGAGTTAAGAGGTATCTTTGCAATGAAGAATGGTGTAAACATGAACAAAAAGCTCTTGAACATGTTGCCAAGATTTTTTTTTTCCACATCAAAGGCAGACTCCCTTTTTGAAATGAAATGAAATGAAGTGCCTATTTTTGTTGCCACTAAAGTCTATTCTATTTCATGCTCTCAATAAATTAAACTACTTTTCACATGTGCTGCTCATAGCCACGAGAATCAGAGACCCACTGAAAATACTAATCACCTTGTCAGAACACCTCTGAGTTAACTGAAGAAGTGGAGAAATTATATATTTCATGGATGCGTAAATCCAAGAAACATCTGTAATCATTTTTGGCATATTCTCTGAAGATACAAAGATTTCAGAACCACTTAAAGAATGTCTATAAGGACAAAATGTATATAGTTTGAGGAGAAACCAAAATAGGATAAAAGAGGCTTTGGGCTAACTAATTTCTGGTCTCCTTGTGCTTCATTTTAACATCAACATTGTTAGAGGATTAGAACCTTTTTGAATGTTGCCTTCTTTGGAGAGCAAGTATGCAATCCTTTTGAAATCTTGGCAACTTTTATTATATTCATATATTAAACAAGATTCTACATTTCCAGCTTTTAATATTAATAGAGTTGTTTGGTTCTTAATAGGTAAACAGTGTACTTTTTGGTCCAAAATCACCTGACAACTTAATGTAGTGGAATAACTCCGATCTGAAGATTGGGAAGGAAGGGGAGATGTTCTACAGGAATTCCCAGACCAAAAAGAAATAAGTACCTTAAATCAGTTGATTTAATTATGGTAGTTTTAAGAATTTAAGAAATCACATTCTGAATATATTTTACCCAAACAAACCCTGATTGGTAATGTGTACTGTTGAAATATATAGCAACCAATCAGTTTGGTCCAAGTAATTTAGCTGCTTCAGAGGTACCTACAACCCTAGAATTTGTAAGAGAAGGAACATTTGAAGCAAAATCCACAATTCAGTTTTATAAGGAATTTAAAAAACAAAATAAACACTAGCATTAGTTCCATATCTGAACCCAGGAACAAAGAAACTTATATGATGTTTTAAATCATGGTCCAGGTTTTAGAGAATGTAAAATATTGTTCTTATGACAATAGAATTATTTCATATCTATTGGACCCCTCAAAGAACATTTTAAAAGGTTTGGACAACAGATTTGTGTGTTTGTGTGTGTTACAAAGTAAGAATTTTGACTTTTGTTTAATTCAAATAATTTGATTTTACCAAGCTATAGGTAAGATATTTTGGTTTCAGATAATAGTATATATTCATATATTTTTGAAAATAAGTATAGTAGTTTAAATGTAATGTGATGTTGAACTAGACTCCTAACATATGTACCAGTAGTATCTTTATTATGGCCCAAGACCATAATACAACATAAAACAATACAAGTGTAATAGCATTATAATAATTTAATTCATTGTGTGGCTCTATTAACAAATCTGGATACAATGTAACCTTATAGCTAAGGCATAAAACAGCAATTAAAAAGGTAACTTCAGGATACTTATCATATTAAAAAAAAGTCTAGAGAACATATGGAATTTCTGTTCTATGAAGAGCTTTGATCTGGGACTTGGCAAAGAAGATAATCTTATGCAACTGAAAGAAACTTATCCTCCTGATACCAAGGAAAGGATTCAGGATACAAATCTGTTATTTATGTGCTAAAAAAAATGAAGATGAAGCATGTTGTTTAAGTAAGGCCCAGATTTAATGATAAGGTTAATTAATTCATGATTGACATTATATAGTATATCTTTCTTTTTCTTATGTTTAACTTATATTAATCACCAGTAAGTATGCCCAGTAACTTTATTTAGCCAATAGGCCATATCAAAATACAGAATATAAAACACAGAACATTAATCAGATCATATATAAAAATGGAATAAAAGAAACATTAAATAAAAAGAATAACATAAAGAATTCAAATGATATTTCTGTATCATCTCTACAATTTATCTAGTCAGACCCACACATGTAGATCTCAGCTGAATAGTTTTATTCAAATAGTGTGATTTTTTAATTCTGACCACACCTGAAATATGTTGTTTAATATAAGGATCCCCAAAAGTCATTTGTTTAATGTGTGATCCAACATACTGATCTCTCTCTTTCTTATACAATTGATATTCAAATAATATATGCAATATGTCTTTTATCTCTGGAGCTCTGCAAATATAAGTATGTTTATTATAGGGGACTTAGATAAATCTTCTATAATCTATATTTAACTCTTGTCCAACTACTTAACTCTTGCTCAGATAAACAATGCCCTATGATGTTTAGGCATTTCTGTATTTAAATGTTTGGCAATTTGAAAAATAAGTTTATGCTGCTTCCTCCATTTCAGTGTGTCAAATTTACTGAGAATGGTTGTATCTTTTTGTGCTTCTATATCCAACACTCTTTGTGCAGCAATCTTTTTAACTTGTTTTCCATTTGTACATGAGAGAGAGAGAGAGAGAGAGAACAGATCCTAATATAATTTGACAGTTCTACAATCCAAAAGGTATTTAATTGAGGTTTTGTCTGTTCTAGCAGACACAATTTTGGGAGTCTGTCAGTTTCCATAGCATTAATTTTGCACCATAGTTGTATGCCCTGATTTTAGACAAAAAACAAATTATAGAAATTCCCAATTCAGCTCTAACTGTCCTTTTTTTTATCCATATCCAAGACATGTCATCAACAAGTATGCATTTTTTTCATTGTTCATGTGTGTGTGTGACCGTGTGTGTGTTGGTACTGTAGTTTTTATTTCTGTCTTTTGGTCTGTTTGGAATGTTTGCAGAGGCCAGGGGTTGAGAACAATGCTGTCCTCAGGCATTGTTGGGGGGATTGTCAACTGGACGTAGAGCTGCCTGCCTTCACAGGCACAGGGTGGATTGACTGCACACAGGCAGTGGTGCTGAGAGGCAACAGATCCCCTCTGATAAGGAAAAGCTGCCTCCCCCACAAAATCCAAGGGCACAGAGAGTAGAGCAGAGGCAATCTCAAAGGAGGGCTGAGAGGCTGGTCTGGAGAAGGCTGCCCTGCCCTTTCACACAAGGAATACCTGGCATGGGTTGGCTTAATGAGAAGCTGGGGTAGTTTGTTTTTGTCAGAAACAATTGTTTGCTTTGGCTTATGCTCCCCTGGCTTTGGAAAAACTTAGTTTCTGCCTGTGCTTTGCCTTTTGCCTCATGGACATGCTTTGCCTTGTAGTCTTGCCTTTTGCTTTGTGGACTTGCCTTTGGCCTCGTGGACTTGCCTGACCCTGTGGAATTGCCTT
>NW_015388491.1:42947-53309 GCF_001527695.2 Protobothrops mucrosquamatus
AAAATAATTGTTCTTCAACTATCTCTTTATCCTTGAGCAGAGTTGCATGTGCTGTATATTTTCTTACTACATTTCTGTTATTGAGAATAGTATTCTCTCTCTCTCTCTCTCTCTCTCTCTCTCTCTCTCTCTCTCTCTCTCTCTCTCTCTCTCTCTCTCTCTCTCTCTCTCTCTCTCTCTCTCTCTCTCTCTCTCTCTCTCTCTCATAACTGACGGAATCTGTTTTAATGATCCACAACTATATCTTGCAATCAATTTAAGTTATGATTCTATATTCACTGCCCTGGAGAATGGAATATTTTAATTTAAGAATGGAAATTTGATTCATTTCACTAAACTATTTGTTTAAAAATATTTCACATAACTAATTTCTTTTTAAAAAAATCAAAGATCCAGTTGTATATTTTTCCTTCTAACTGACATTACCCCCCCCACATACACACACACTCATAAACCCATAATTTTTCCTTAGAGATTTGAGAATTGTCAATGCAATTCTACTTGTAGTATTAGTCTACCAGACATAGCTCAGATTTATACCAGCATGGATGTTTATTGGGTAATATTAGAAATTCCTCATCATCATAATCATCATCATCATAATCATCATCATTATCATTGTTTCTTTCATGCAAAGTGCACAGGGCAGCAAGCTTCTTCCAATGAATCCTATCTGCGGCAGCATCTTCAGCATTTTCCCATTTGATGTCTACTGTCCGTAAGTCATCTTTTAACATCTGAGGCCAAGTTTTGCACAGTCTATCCAGCCTCCACTTTCTTTCTGGTGGCTCCCATCGTACAGCATTTTTCAGATATTGATGTTCTGGCAAATGAAAATATGGTCAGTTAGATGCATTCAACATTCTGTCACAATGATCTGCAACTCAGCCACAAAATTTCCTCATTGGTTACACAGTTGTGCCAAGTGACACCAAGAATTCTTTGTAGGCAACATTAATGGAACACATTGGCCTTTTGTGCTGTGTATACTGTTATTGCCCATGTTTTACTGGCCTAGATTGCTTTTGGTGCAACAATTGTCTTATAAAACTTGTCAATTGTTAAAGATGACCAAATAAGTCATAAGCACTGGAATACTGCTGAGGGTTTAGCAATTCTGTATTTGACATCTGCATCTATGCTACCATCTTATGATAAGGTACCACAGAGGTATATAAACTATTGGACATGTTCTATTGGCTATTAGCCAGTTGTGATTAATGTGTTAGGAGGGTGACTTCCAATTAATAAGACTTTGGTCTTTTCCAGGAGGCGCAGGTTTCTGACAATAATGCAACATTCATATTGGTAATTCATTACTTCCTAAACCTAAACTTGGAGTAAGAAAAGCTATATGCTACCTTGTGCTTATAAAGAAAAGTAAGATAGAAAGCACTCATATATTATTGGGGTTAATATTATTGAGATCAGATTTAATGAAAAAAATATTGTATATGTTGTCTTGGTTTTCTGGAAAGAAAGTGGGATATAAATCTAATATATAAATATGCTCCTTTTAAGTACATACTGATCTGTATGATGTTTCTAAAATATATATTCATGAACTTCTAGCCCAGAATTATGGAAGGCCATCGGCTCCAATCATCGATATCCTCTACAACATGGCAGCCCCCCCACTCTTGTAAATCACAAATATTTTGAAGTAAAATAAATGTGGAGTTTACTTCTTTTATCCTTGTGTTAGATTTCATGGAACTAAATGCCTATACAGGTTTGAGTCCATCTCTTTATGTATAGAATGTTTCATGATACAAAAGAAGCATCCATGTTCTTATGTCTAATAAATTCTGTGAAATGGATTGTTTTCTGCCTCTGCACAATGTTGACCTTTTCAACATTCTTTGTTTCAACTAGCTGGTCAGTCCAGTCTTTGGCCACAGGTTAGCTTTTCTCTTTTCTTTCTGTTTCTTCTTCGCTAATGGAAAGAAGAGGAGTGGAGTGGTCAGCTATTCAAAACTCTGCATATTAAAAAGGTCAGGCACACGCAGCACAGCAATGTGGAAATGAGACAATGTGATTCTAGGTAGTTCATTTTTGGTGACAAAGATTGTAGCAAGACGAGAAAATGTCACAACACGAATCCATTTCCAGGAAGGAATGGGAGTACGGTGGAAAAGGAATCGATGCATGCTAATGTCATCAAGTGGTAATATCACATTTTGAAATGAATCTCACAAATGTTGACCCCATCATGATCTGAAGGCATTTTACTTTTCTGGATAACGAATTTTTAACAAGTTAAACCACGTTGAGGAGGCAAGTAAATGTCAGAAAGCCACACATACACACAGAGAGAGAGATAAACACACATGCAGAAACACACACACAGATACAGATAAAAGCATAGAAAACTGATGGGAAAAAAACCCTAGTGGTCCTTCAAGTTTGCCCTTTAAGTTTATTTGTTTTTTTTCCTTTTTGATTAATTTATTATTTTTAATTTTTTTTTATTTTTTTATTTTTGTCAGATGATGGACATGTGTTTATCCCAAGCATGTTTAAACTCAGTTACCGATGAGTGACCCGCTACCTCCACTGGAAGTTGGTTCCAAGCTTCCATTACTGTTTCTGTGAAATAATACTTTGAACTTCCCTCCTGTCAGTTTGAGGTTATACCCTGGTGTTCTTGATTTTTACTTACTATTGAAAACACTGCCTTCTAGAACCTTATTCACATCCTTAATATATTTAAATACCAAATTCCTAATATGTCAACTGCCACATTATGCTTGCTTGTGCTTTGCTACAATCTGCCATGAACTCTGGAGAGGGTGGATGGGAGGGGAGATACTTGGGGGAAAAACAAAAGTAATTGCTGCATCTCCCTGAGATGCAGCTTCAAGGTCAACCAGCTGGGAGAAGAAGACAGCTGCATACCAACCTAAGCTTGAAGTAACCATTCTGAAAACATCTTGCTTGAATTTGATTGGTCATGAGAGAGTCAGTGATGGGAGGAAGTTAAGGGAGGGAAAAGTTGAACTTAGGGATTTTGACACATGATTCTCAGTTCTGACTATCCTTGATCACAATACACTTGACTTCTAATAAAATTATTCATTTCCCAATGAATGGAGCTTTTACTTAGAGGTTTTACTTGGAGGTCAACATAATATTTGCTTTCTGGAGATGATTACAATTAGGAAGCAATGCTGGAATAGCTAGTGTAGAGCAGATTTTATCTCCTGCAGTCAGCTCCACTCAGTGCATAAAAAACCCACAAACAGAACTAACAAAGCCACCTTCTCAGGTAGTTGAGGACACAAGGTTCTGGAATATGACATTTTGGAGAAGGCTTGGGACAGACTAGGGACTGGATTCCTGGTTGGATTGTTCTATCATTACACTCTTTGGTTAATTTCAAAACAAAGTAGTTTAGTGGATAATTTTAACTCAAATATGTATTTTTATATAAAGTTAGTTGTATAACCCATTTTACAATTTATCTTGAGCCTTCTTCTTTAACCAACACATGGTTATAAAACCAGCTTATTTTCTCTGTCCCTGAATAGAGAGAAAATTAAGAAGGAATACTAAGCACACATACACACGCACAACTACAAACTCAAGCATTATTTTTCTCCCAAAAATTCTGAAATGCACGATGGAAAGAGAAATAAAATTGTCCTATTTTTCTTTCACTCATTCTGCTATGGTAGGATATAATGCCTGTACCCAGATCCCACTTGATGTAGGAAGGAGCCATAATACATGGCTTCATAGGAGATGAAGAAAGAAGACTTGCAGTAGCCTAATCCAGGGATCTCCAAACTTTAGGACTGGTGGACTCAACTCCCAGAATTCCTCAGCTCTGCCGGCTGAGGAATTCTGGGAGTTGAAATCCCCAAGTCTTAAAGTTGCCAGTCTGACAGCTAATTGAGTTTAGTCAAAAGAAAGTTGTTTCTGTACATTGTATTTTTCTTACACATACATCCACATTTCAAAGTATTCTATGGATTTGGTCTTGTCCTTTCTTTTCTGAAGAGCCTTGTTTAGTATGGATTTGTGAGACAGGCTTGATTTCCCTTGACAAAGCATTTCCTGCCAGGGAGTTATTTTGTTGAGAAATGTCCATTGAGTTGTACTGCAAGTGGTTTCCATACATATGCTATTCAAGCACAAAATGTCTTCTAGCTACAAGATTTATAAGAGGAATCCTTGAAAATGAAGCACTGTAAAGCAATATGGAAGTGTCATATTAAAGGAGTGGGTGTTGTTCTATGAAGCAGCTGAGCGAAATATGCTCTGTGTGAACCTTTACAGAGGAAAAAGTACCACCTAAAGTATCACCTCTGGTTATTATCTTGCAAATTTTGCATTGTTTAATCCCTAGCCTAACATACCGTGGTAATTGTTAATCTCTTATTGTTTTATTAAATCACAGGCTTACACATGGTAAGAAACTAAATTTCCCTTCCCTTCCATTTATTTTTATGTGCACAAGAATCTTTCTGTAGTGCTTTGTATATACTGTAAAATCCATTTGACTCTGAGTATAACACATCCATGTTGTTTTGCTTTGCTTCTAAATTTTCTAATAAACACCATCACATTAATGAAGCTTTTGAACCAACAGTATAAAACTAAAGAGCTCTTTCTTAATTTGAAATCATTTCTGGAATAGGCTATTCCCATTTTTAATATAATATTCAGTAGAGGTATTGCCACAGGTCACTCTTGCTTGGGGGCATTTTTCATCATGACTGCAAATCGTGGTGGATCATAGTCTCTTCATTGTGGATATGATGTAACTGGCTTTAGATTAAATTTCATTTATTTGTTAAATTTATATACTCACCCATCTCACTTTTACCTGATTCTAGGTGGTTTACAATAAAATGCATAAAATGCACAATATAAAAAAGCAAATAAAAATAAATTTCATAGTAACTGAATTGCAGAATATATGCAGGTATTTTCCAAATTTTAATGAGAATTGGTTTTTAAGGACCAATTTTGTAACTAATTGTTTGAAACGTAACACCCAGTATAAATATATAGCTAAGCCATGACTGGCTCACCAACCTTCATCATTCTATTCTTTAATTTTGTGGCTTAGAAACAGAAAAGGAATTTTGCATTCATTGTAATCTGACGTTTTTCATACTGGTAATATACCTAGTCCTAAAATACATTTTTCCCTAAACCGTATTTTTTAAAACACAACCTAATTCTGATATCAACCATAATTAGAGCCCCCATTGACTTATAAGGCATGCTTCCTCTTAATAATTTTAATAGCATTTTTTAAATCAAGGAACAGTAAATATTCCACTTTTAGATTACTGAGTAAAAATGCTACACTTTTTTTTTTTGCTACACACAAAACGTTGCAATTTTTATTTAATAACTTGGGACAAAAATATCATCATTGATTAAAAGCATATATTAAAAATAACCCACCTTAATGATCATTTCCTCTAAGAAACTTCAAATACTATAGTAACGGTAATATGTACGTGGTGTACACGATAATTAAAAATAGAAGCAAAATCTTCTATTTTAAGATTAAGAAAGATAGATGCCAAAATATTTTCCCTTTTCCCCCTCTGCTTTTTAATTTTCTGGCAAGTGCCATGCCAGCAAAGTTTAGCATCTTAAGATACCACCCAGCCATTCCTGTGCCATTCCTGCTTTTATACCACTATATCATCACAGAAATAACTGGATGATACTATAATGATATAAATCACTAGTATGGAAATAGCCACTGTAATCTTTGTCCATGTGTGTGAAAGAGAGACAGTGAAAGATAGGCGCACTTCACCGTAATGCTTCACTTCATCTGCTTCATGACCCATTGAGGTGACACTAATTTGCTTTAATCAAGTGACCTCACTTTGAAAGAAATGGCTTCTTCCCACATTCTTCATGTGCACCGAAGCCTCTCTTCTCCAAATCAAGCAAAGCAATTTTGCTACTTGGTGTCTTAGAAGTGTGTTTGCCCATTCACTTTGACATTTTGCCCTGGGTGTTCAAACTGGCAGTACGGTTAAAAAAAAGAGACAAAGATGGAAGTATAGGAAAAAATATATACTGAAAGCAACCAGTAGAAGAATGGCTTGAATGACCATTGGAGATCATCATTCTGAGAAGAATGAAGGAGAACAACGTGTAAAGAATAGATAAAACAAATAGAAGAACAGCAGTCAGAAATCCACAAAAAGGAAAAAAGAAACGAGTGTCTTCCAAAAGCCATCACAGTGCCTACAAAGCAGGGCTTGCAATGCATTCTTCTTATTAGAATTGCATATACAGTTTACCTTCTCTTACACTGTCAGAACAGAGGGATATAGATGTTACATTATGCCATGTCCCCATGTACAAAACTGTACATGATTTGGACTCCTTACATTGGGAGAGGGCAAGACATTTGTCTATTTTTACACAGTGTTTATTCTCAGCGATGCCTTGGACCACAGTTTCAATTCCCAGCAAACAACTTGAATCCCATAGAAAGATACATTTGTGTACATCTGATAGGATCAGTCATGTGTTGCTTCCTGGTTGTCAATATATCGGTATCATTGGTCCACCACTTCAGACATTACCTCTTTAGTTTCTTGTAATTTTGGACATCTACATATTCAGTTCTACAGTGAAGGCTTGATGATTTTATTCCATGTTGGATTTATGTTTATGTTCAAAGCAAATGTTGAATCACTCCCTTGTAGAAAAGATCAAATGAACCCAGGAGTGACAGACAGTCAGACTCCACTTATCTCATTTATGTGAATAGGAAATGTCTGCTAGGTTTAATAAAATGATTTTATCCAGACAGCACAATCAGACTGAGCCTCCAAGAAGTGGGAAGAACCACTGATTATTGAAATCCTAGAGTGTTTGAAGATAAAACATGCAGAAAACAGATATGTATAAGCTGAGGATCTTCTCAGCAGAAATTGGGGACTGATGCCCTTGTCAAAACCAATTCAATATTAAAAGCACAATTCCATTATACTATTGAATGAAAGCTGCATCCCTCTAAATGAATTAAAGCAGGCTCATTCTGTGGTTGTTGTTCAGTTACAACCTAATGAAATTGCACTGTCAGACAATGACAGATTCAACATTTCTTGAAGATCATGTTAAGCTTTTCCTATGTTCTTTCCTGGGCAATTACAGCTCACAATCATTCTTAATAGAGGCCAATATCCCGTGTCATCATTTGCATGAGCAATGTCTATTATAGTTATTGAAATTGTAACTAAACATAAATGTCAGATAAAATCCATTGGCACAAAATACAGCTTGGTTAATGTCCAGAAACTTTTTTTAAAAAGATAAAAAATTACCCTAAACAACAAAACTAATAATAAGAACAATAATAAACAAAATCACTCTGAATACAAAAACTCTTTGAGTAATTCTATAGGATGCCACCACTGAAAACCTCATTTGGCTAACATGCAGTTTACAGCTACAATAATTCTTGCAAATGCAGGGAATGGGATAGTTAACAGAATGGTTCCTAAAAAAAACATCTGAATGTTCTAAAGCCATGGTTATCTAAAAAGGTAACATGTCACAGCACCAGTCATGGGACAATCAACCTTAGCCAACAGAACTATAGAAAGTGAAAATGTTTTATTTATTTTTCAAGCAAAGGAAGAAGGCTAAGCTGAAAAATAAGAGCAGGTAATTTGAAAGAGTTGAATATTTCAGAACCAACCTAGTCCAAAGTTAAACTCATGTATCTTATACCATCTGCTTCCATCTAAATAAGGGTCTTTTGAGAGTTAATTTTACCCTTTAGAGATGCACAGTTGGAAACTTGACTTTGGTTTACCGCAATCGTTGTTTGACAGCTGAAACCTGGTGAATCTCCATAGCAGGAGGGGGGGAAATGGGTGTCCTTGAGAAAACAGGAATTGCTGTGAAGTATCTAGATCTGAACAGACAAATGAAGTTCAGCCACTGATACCAAACTCAAGGATAGGAACTGGCTGGTATTCCTAAAAGGAAAGTTTCCAGAGTCATTTTTGAAAGCTGACTTTGTTACTAGGAAACAATTCTTTCATTCCTTTCTGCTCAGGGACAAAAAAAAAGGAAAGGTTAAATAAACTTGAGTGTTAAGCTTCATGGACCAAGAGCAAAATTCACGTACATACATACATACATCTTCTTCTTCTTGTGCCATATCCGTTATCGGACATTGGTGATCATGTTGGCGATCCTGTTTTTATCCTGTTTTATGTACACAAACAAACAAACAAACAAACAAACAAACAAACAAATAAATAAATGTCAGTACTGCTGTTAACTCTGAAAGTACAAGATGGGAAACAGACAACATGGTTGTTATTTTTGTTTTATATTTGGCATTGCTCTAGATCATTGGTGGCAAACCTATGGCACGGGTGCCAGAGGCGGCACACCCACCATCGCCCCAGTCCTAGGCCTTCAGCTGGGTTTTATAAAACCTTTTCGCTTTAGGCCTCCGCCGCCATGTGCAAAAAAAAAAAAAGGTTCAATCAATCAGTCAATTTCAACTTCTTGCGGGAAAAAAAAGGTCTTGCAAAGTTGGAATTGATTGATTGAACTTTTTAGTCCCACCCAGTCTGCAGTTACCACCGCAGCCACACCCACCCAATGGGTGACACCCACCCAATTGGCCACACCCAGCCAATGGGCCACACCCACCCAGCCAATGGGCCACACCCACCCGGCACCCGACGATGCATAAGTGGGTTTTGGGTTGCAGTTTGGACACTTGGTCTTTAAAAGGTTCGCCATCACTGCTCTAGATTAAGTGGAAATTCAGTCTCCCCCCTTTTTTTTGAGAAACAACACTACTATGGTTTTATTCTGAATTCTGCAGGCATCTGCATTTAATTTAATTAGGATGTTGTGGGATGCAATCCACCTGTTCTGAAGGGACAATTCTTGTGGTTAAGCTGTGCCAGGCAATTTAGAGCAGCTATTTCATGTGTGATTAGAGATGGAAAGTTAGAAACGTTAAGTTAAATAGGAATGCAAAAGAGAAAGTGGTAGTTTTCTACATTCAATCCCTACTTTCCCTCGCCTAGTGCCAGAGCTGAACCTATGACATTAGGAGCGATGATAACTTCCTTGCCAATATAGCAAAGAAACATCAATACATTCCTGGTTTATCCCCTTACTGTGGCAATTTAGGTCACTTAGCACTCGTCGATCATGCTAAATTTTTACATCCAGAATCAGCTGTGAAATGACCCACCTGTGGAAGCAAGGGACACTTTGCCAGTAAATTACATACCTACTTCAGGGAGTCAGCAGTTTAAAAGAGGGCCTTATAGTTATTAAAATGAACTCAGTCATCTGACACCAGGAGACAACCTCTGATTTTCCACTATTTAACTGCTGTGACATGCATCTTTCACCACTATTAGACTCAGTCCCAATGGCTAATTCCACTGATATTGTATAGCAATTTACCTACTCGATATGAAAACCATAGATAGAACACCGTATGTTCGGGTCCCATTATTGAATATATTCTCCCTTACTGTCTTGCATAAGCAAACAAAACAGCTTCCCGAATGGTTCAGATAGGTTTCGTTATTATTAATCACCAGTTTACAAGAATCTCACCATACTGTTTATCTTCCTTTGGAAAATGGCAGATACAGACCTAAGGGTTTGACCTCAAATGTTTACCCCTCCAAAGGACTCTAAGCTGGAATGTCTTTTACCTCCCTCCCATAAGCCCCCTTTCCCTTTATCCAATGTTCCATCACACAATAAAAAAATGATTTTTTTCCCCTTGTATTATCTTAGAAATGAATTGGCTACAAGCACCCAGTCCTACTGTATAGTGTGATATCTTTTTTCCATCATAAAAATATTACAGGTACCAAGATCTCATTCTCCCATCACAACAGAGCCAAGGGCTATTGATGTTTGTGGTAAGGAGGAGGCTAACGTATTAGTCACGCTGTTACAATTATTTTGTTATTATTTTGATTCCTGGAGCTGGGGCATCAATATCCAAAATTTGGTTTGTTTGAAGGAATTTCTTGATGGTGATTTGAATATATATATATACTCTGAGAAGCACAAAACTAAAAGCACAAGCCTGATGATGATGAATGTGATTTCATCGAAACGTCGCTATGATACTTCTAATCTTACACGGGAGAAAACCCGAATGACCAAAGACTCACATATATATATATATATATATGACTGATAGCACTTAAAAAAGTGAGCCCACCAGGAGAATTATGAAACCATAAAAAGGTTTAATAAATATAAAACGCCGAGCTTTCGCCGGGTCCTCCCGGCTTCATCAGGGCAAACTGCCACGAATGTGAGATGTGCTTTATAAGGATGGAATCTTTTGCACACGGCCCTTCGATCGTG
>NW_015388491.1:53532-74256 GCF_001527695.2 Protobothrops mucrosquamatus
TGTCTGAGAACCAGGCTTCTTTCAATAGGCGTCCGCTCTTTGTACCATCTCTCGCGATGACACATGTGTTGGCAAAGTCGAAAAAGTGGCCTGACTCGATCATATGGAGTCCTATCTGAGAATACTGTTCTCCTCTCCTAACCGCCGATTGGTGTTCATGAAGTCTCGTGCCAACTCTTTTTGAGGTTTCCCCTACATATATATATATATATATATGTTTTTCAAAATTTGGATTGCTAACAAAGAATTAAGGGAGAACTGGAATGGCCATTTCAAACTTTTTAGTTCTTTTCAACCAGACATACCCTTCTGAGATTCGAACCTGGGCTGTCTGCATGTTAGGCAGATGTATTAACCTATAGACCACAGGCTCTTTCTCACTTTGTCAGCTATGAGACAGGGGAGACAGGGGAGACAGGGGAGACAGGGGAGAAGGATTATTTGGGCCGACAGGGTACACCAAACTCAAGATTATATATATAATCTTGAGTTTGGTGCACCCTGTCGGCCCAAATAATCCTTCTATATATATATATGATTTATTATACATATATATATATGATTTATTAGAATTTCATTATATCCCTCTTATCAAGAAGAAAGGACTTGGAAAGTGGTTGATGACTTCAACTTATGAACACTGTAACTATTATAGATTGCTATTCACTGTCACTTATCTTTCATTTTCTGGAGCACTTCCAAAAAGTATTTATTTTTACTAAACTGAAATAGATAAAGGCTTACAATTGATCCAAATGAAGAAGAGCCATTAATATTTAATGACCACTGACATGTACAATGTGAAGTTGAATTATACTCTGGTGCCTTTTGGGTTATCTAATTGTCCATCAGTATTTGTGAGATTCATGAACAAGAGGTTTTGTGACATCCTGCCCAATGATTCTGTATCTAATTTTGCTGAATTCATCACGGAGCTCAGTTAAACTTACTAAAAATAGCATTTTGCTTAAGTGGGCTACTCAGATCCAAGATCTTTCACCTCCCCACTCCTGTTACATTATCCAGAACTCAACCACACTTTCTTTGTTTAAAATTAAGCATCAGACTCTGTCTTAGGTGCCATTCTTCTTTCAAGCTACTACAGGAGGAAAATAGTTATTACCTTGTGTTTTGTACTCCAAGCTACTTGTATCATCTCATCTATGATATTTTTTAATAAATAGCTCTTAGCTATAAAGGAATCATTCCAACACTGGTGACATCTTTTAGCATGGACCACTCGTACTGCCCAACTTGCGATTGATCATAAGAACTCTCCAGGCTGCACAGAAAACCACCCAATCCCAAATCATCTGAGCACAAATGCTCTCCCATTTTATTGTGTACATCATCCTGATTCCCACTTACAAAACAACCAGCCAAGTGTTTCTTGCAAGCTTGAATAATATTTTCTCTCTTATTGTTCCTTTATCGTCTACTTGAATTCCAAGAGGTTTATCTCACTCCCTCTCCACCAGCATCATCTTTTCAGAGACTGGGACTGAGAAAGCACATTCTTAACCTTCTTGAATGTACAGTATGTATCTGCAGCAACAAAAACACCCATATATCCAGGTTCAGACTGATAATATTCAGAGGATCCCATACAATTTTTCCTTCCCCTTTTTTTTTCTTGGAATGAGGACATCTGTTCCACAATAGTTATCTATCTTTCCCTCCTCCTGTTAGGGAAGAGATTTTCCAGTTTTAACATTAGAGCAAAATTGCTGCACATGTTGGCATCTTCAAATGCACTTGTATGTCAAAACTTTCAATGATCACCCACCAGAGATAGTGCAGAAAGTTTTACATTTCTTCTTGTCATATTCACTATCTGGTCAAGCTTGCAACAGCTATGTCAACTAGAATGTTACAACCTTTTCCTTCACCTACAGACCTATGGGAAACATGGTTGGTTTTGGGGGGTTTTTTGGATTTTTATTACTGACTTTTCAGCTTTTCAGGATTTACCGGTAAACCCTGTTTTGGTTGATTATGGATCTTTTATCAAGCTAGCTCATTTTGTAAAGGAACATGTTGTTTCTTTCACACCAGAGATGCCAGACTCTGTATTGATCACGTCTTCTAGTACTGAGAGATGGTTAATCTTGTTGTTTCAGGTTGTGATGTTCAATTTGCATTATATTTTGAAAAAAAAAGATTTATACCCGTTACTTGAGATACAGATTCATTTATTCTTGCCCAATCATCCTGGGACAGAGAAAAGTCATGCAACTCTACAATAATACTTTAGATGCTATGCTAATTACCAGCAGGACAATTGGCCTGAAGTATTACCTCTAGCTGTATTTGGATATAACCATCCTGTGAGTGCTTCTAATGTTGTGTACTCTTTCCAAACTGTGTATTGATCTCACCCCTGCTGCTTGCCTTCCATGACTGCTCCCTCTCTTCTTTAAGTTTCAACTGTCTTACAAAAGTTACAGGCAGCACAGTTTCTCCTCAAATAACAGCTGCGTCTTGCCCAAACTGCTTTAAACATACTACATATTTCCATCAGCAAGAAGGACCTCCTATTGCTGTGGGTTTCACCTCTTAGTTTCCACTAAGGTTTTACCGTCTTTGAAATGTATTGGTCCTTTCCCAAAAGCAGTTATTCTTGCAGCTGCTGGTCACAAGGAAGATCCACAAGTATTTTAACACTCTCTGCTCATCTATCAATGCCTGTTCCTATATGAAGTGGAACATATTTTAGATTCCAGACACAAGAGAGAAAAAAGAGAATATTGGATTAATTGGAAAGGCTATTCTGACTGTTCCTCGGAAGTTGCTGCTTACGTTCAAGCACTCTAACTTTCCATCAGTTTCATCTACAGTTTCCTCTTAAACCTAAGCTTTCAATCCTGCTGGATGGACACACAGACTCATCTGACTCGGGACAAGGTCTCTTCTCTGCTTCTTCTCCTCTCTATACCAGTCTGCATCCTCTCATTTAAACATTGAGGGAGGAGACAACTGATATATTGTTCCTGCTCTAGCCTCTGGACAGTGCAGACATGATTTGGATGACCTGCCTTTTTAATTAAAGTAATTAAATTCATAGGTTGCCCATTTCACTGTTGCAGTGACTCTGGTTGGTAATTTTGGTAAGAAATCACCAATTTTCAGCACCGTATTTTTTCACGTTTTTGAACAGTTCAATGAGTTGTGAATGAATAAATTGCATTTTTGCTTGGTGGGGTGTGAAATAATACCCCAAAATAAGCTTGTCAAAACTCTGGAAAGTTCACTGTATCTTTTAAAAATAGAATTACTCGACACCTTCCTCTCCTATTTAAAAGATTCACAAATTTTGGACCAGCTCCCTTGAGCAGCATTATTGGTACTCTGGCCTTGGATAACAGAGAGAGAGAGAGAGAGAGAGAGAGAGAGAGAGAGAGAGAGAGAGAGAGAGAGAGAGAGAGAGAGCAGCAGGGAGAAAGGTGATACATATAACTAATCTTCTGACACCTCTGCCTAAGAAAGTAATTATACCAATTTTCAAAGATCCAGAGCTGCAAGAGTCAAAATCTTAAAACCAAATCACAAATCAAAGGACAGAAGCTGCTTTATTTTCCCTTTGGACCTATAATATACCCAAGAAATATGAGACTTTGATTACAAAGTTCTGTTTTATTCTCAGTTATACATTTGGGCTAAGCAATTTGATATCTATAAGAAAGGATGTTAATTGCTTGATGTGTGTGGTATTAAAAAAATCTGCATTTATATCATAAAGACAGTAATAGTCTAATTCAAAGCCTTTTGCCAATGACAACATTCATAATCTAAGTATGCTATTATTAATGGACCCTAAATAGAATGCCTAGTATAGATAGAAAAAAGATAGATAGATAGATAGATAGATAGATAGATAGATAGATAGATAGATAGATAGATAGATAGATAGATATGTGCAGTGCTTTTTTTCTAAAAAAAAAAAAAAAGAGGTGCCGGAACTCACACACGTCATACAACCCGCATTGCCTACCCTACAAGGTTCCATCCAAAAAAGGTGCCCGAATAAATGTCCATTCTGGGCGTTCTATGAGAAAAAAAGCCCTGTATATGTGTGTGTATGTGTGTGTATATATATATATATATATATATGTAAGTCTTTAGTTATTCGGGTTTTCTCCCGCGTAGAATTAAAAGTACCTTGGCGACGTTTCGACGAAGTCACATTCGTCATCTTCAGGCTGGTGTCTTCAGCTTCGTGCTTCTAAGAGTGGTGTGTGATCGCTGCTGTTTCTTCCTTTTAACTGTATACATATATATGTATATCCAAATTTCTTTTTTTCTGACAAAGAGTAAAGAATTAAATTGGGAGACTAAGATGGACCATTTCTGGCTTTTTTGCCTTCATCAGTTAGCCATACCCTTTATGGGATTCGAACCTGGGCAGTTATACATACTAGTCAGTGATTTAGCCAATGAGCCACAAAAAAAAAAAAAGAAAGAAAAGAAATTTGGATATAAAAATATTTCGCAGTTGCGACTTGAGCCTGCTCTATGCCCCTAGTTGGGGGCGGCAAGGCAAGAGATATTGTAAAAAGAGTAAACTGCAGTATGGCAGTTGAAAATGTCAAGGTGTTCACAATCAGACCAATCTGTCTGAACTCCCTATATATATATGTATATGTATATGTATGTATATTTGCATTTGGTTTACCCACCTATAAGACAGAAATGAATATTGACTTTGGCTGAACTACACCTGGCTATCCCTTGAAAAAGCCTATTTAATGCACTCTTTCAATTTTGATTTTTTTTAAAAATAGTATGAAGAAGCATTATGCATCAGCCTGATGACATATGAAGGCTTATCTATTTTAAGAGGAAAGCAAGCTGTTCCTCTCCAAACAACAAAACTGTGCCATGCTTGGCATTTGATTTTTTTTTTTAAAAAAAAAGAGCTTCAGAGCATGCAAGGACATTAATATAGCCCTTTAAATTGCTGCGCTTTTTCCTGGAATTAGCAACAGCTGTGGAAGGTTTTCCCATAAGAAACATCTGGATGAAAGAGTTGCTGATTGGTCAGATCCCTGCATGCTCCAATGCTTCTTTCCTTCCTTCCTTCTCTAAGAAAAATCGATTTGTTGAGAGTAGCAATCATGTTTACTAGCTTCAATTGTGGCATATCTGTTTAATCAGTGATGTCATCAAAGCAAACAAACCCCACCTGATGCAGACTATCTCCCTTTTCTTGATAGCATTAGGTTTAAATCTATCATGTGTGGTTTTATGCTTTTGTGGCTCCACCATCATGTGGGGAGGAGATATGCATGTCAAATCCATTTAGGGTCATGATCTGATGATACATTACATGTGTTTGTTTACTTTGATGATATCACTTATTAAACAAACAGTTATGCACAATTACTACTCTCAACATATAGATTTTCTGTCAAGCTATGAAGATTGCTTATGTTAGGACTTCCATGCTCCTTCTAGCTTGCCTACAGTTACAAGGGAGAAGGAAAAGGTTTGGGTTGCACATGTGGATTCTATCTGTATGCGAACTAAAGTCATTGAAGACATGTTGTAGCGGACAGAGACTTTCTTTTTATAACAACTGCCTGGGGAGTAATTGGACAATATGACCTGAACTGTCAGAGAAGGGAGGGAAAATTGTTATTCTTTTAATTATCTTTTTCCCACCAAATTGCCAGAGCTGATTTTCAACTCTTTAGTGCCAATATGGAATGCCCAATAAAGTTTTGCATTAGAGATCCAAATGTCTCTGGTGTGTTTACTTCACTGGGATCTTTAGCCGGAACCTTGACACTTTCTTAGAGAAGAAAGGAAGGAAAATAGTATTGGAACATGCAAACTCTAGGAAAAGCCACAACAATTTATAGGACTATATCAATGTCCTTGCATGAGCTGAATCTCAATTTGGAATCAAATGCCAAGCATGGCACAGCTCTGTTGTTTGGTGAGGAACAATTTGCTTTCCTCTTAAATATTAAGAACATTAAATAGGCTCTTTCAGGAAAGACCCTGAAAGTTCAACCAAACACCACATGCATTTTTATCTTACATCTGGAGAATCTGATAAAATGTAATTTTAAATCTTTAAACATTTGTGTGTGTGTGTGTGTGTGTGTTGTTAAAGTTAGTATATACTATTACCACTGTTGAGTCCAATATATAAAAGATGAGCCATATTCAATAGAAATGTAAACATACCTATATAAAGAATGCAGCAGAAGGCAGTGAAAAAGTCTTAAAAGTTAGAGAATGCCAATTCAATTACACAGAGACTAGCAGAAATAAAGGAGTCTTACTCACCAATATTTTGAACTAGAGAAATATGAAGAAACTGAATGAAATTAATATTGACCATAAAAATTTCCACAAATGAAGGCCGTGGGAAGCAAAACAGAGATAGAAATAAACAATTTATATGGAAGAACGTTGAAGAAGAAAAAACAGCGAAGAAGAGAATAAAGAAAAGCAGAGATGAAAGATAAACAGACATGAAAGAACACAGAAGAGGAAAAGATAATCAGTAAAGTATATCAGTAGTAGATAATTTCTTTCTGGCTATAAATGCGAGCCAGACTCACTGTCCCCGGTAATAACAATAATTATTTACCTGGTGGTAGAAACTATTGGTGGTAGAAACTATTTTTTTTAAAAAATAGTTCTATTATATTGGTAGTAGAAACTTTTTTTTTAAAAAAAGAGAGAAATGTTTCTGATTTATTCAAACTCTTTCTCATTGATATTCCTAATATTTAGCCTTTCACTTCTTCCAGGAAATTTCACTTTACTTCAGTCAAGGGCAATCTACTGCTCAGGAGCCACATGAAGTTTCCTCAGCTCTAATTTGTGGTCCTGAGGCTCATATTACCAAAACTTGGTGATATTACTGATTTTTGACAATTAACACTTTTCTAGAAGAGGAATCAAGAAAATGGCCCCTTTACCTCTCCAGTCAATTTAACACTTCTGATTTTAATCTGAACATATCAACATACACATAATAACTCTCAATCAATGGTAGCAGTAACCATATCACTACATTGCATCTAGGGAAATCATATCTCTAAAAATGCCTTCTGACAAAAAGGCACCATTGATGACCGAGAAACTAATAAATTCCCAATCGTTATGTATTTATAATATAGCAATCGTACTTGGATATAATTTACATTTTACATTATAACTCAGATTGTTTTATTAATTATGTGCTATCAAGTCAGTGCTGACTCTTATGACCACATAAGTAGATTTTTCTCTGCAATGATCTGTCCCTAGCTTGGTCCTTCAGGGATTCTGACAGGGTACCCATTGCCTTTATAATTGAGTCCATTTACTTTGTGGCTACTTTGTCTTCTTTTTCCTTTCATTTTTTCCCCAGCATTAAGGATTTCTCGGATAAGCTATGTTTTTGCAAAAATGTGTCCAAAATATCTTAATTTGTCTCATATGAGAATTCTGGGTAGATTTCTTCAATGACCCAATTGTTTGTTTACTTGGCTGTCCAAGTAGGAGTTTTCTCCAACTCCAACCAAAGTTCCAACTCCAACCAACTCCAACTCCAACTCCAACCAAAGTTCAAAGTGTTAATACTTTTCCTATTTGCTTCAAAGTCCAACCTTCACTTCCTTAGAATGCTTTCACTTCCATAGAGTTCTACAGGGAATACTATCTCTTGTGCTATTTATATCTCTCTAGTTATAGATACATCACAGCATCTAAATATCTTTCCAAAGTCTTCATAGATATCTACAAATTAGAGGTACAGTATACTTCTAGAGCGCTTGTTTCTTTACTGTTGGTGGCTGGCCCTAAAAGGCAGATGTTATTTACAACTTTCATATCTTCATTGTCATTAGTTTGGTTTTCTTTATATTTAATTTTAGTTCCATTTTTCCCACTGTGCTACTTGACATTTATTATTAGAGCTTGCAGATCCTTTGCATTTTTCGCTATTAGGAAGGGTGGCATAATCATCTCACATAGACATGACGCTTGCCTTCAGACATTCTGCTGGTAAAAGTCATTTTACTTTTTATCTAAATTCCTCTATCTTTTTCTCTTCTTCAATTAAAATTCCCCCCAAAGTTAGCTTTAGGAGAAATTCAGAGGCAATTTAGCGATATGTGGATGTCATTAAATTCTCATTTTACATTTGCTTCAGATAGTGCATTAAGGGTCAGTGCAGGAAAATATATTGCTGGGAGATTTCACCCAATTGACCAAGATCTTTTTCTATTGATGAAATGGATTAGTTTAAATCTAGAAAGTTGATCTCCCATGATCATTAATATGCTAAGTGTGTTCAGTCTACTGGGACATCTAGTCATTTTCCTAAGAAGTTTTATATTTGTTGCCGTATATAACTAATTCTTAGTTTAATTTTGGTTCATCCACAAGAATATTCTCTTCGGTCCTCAGCAGAGAAACTGAGCTGATTGTAGGTAGTAACCTGTTTGTGTAATATTTGGATCTGAAGGAAAAATAATTCTTTAGCATTTGTATCAATATGCCCGTTGTACTTGTCACCAGCTCCTCAAACCAGGCACATATTTGTAGCTTATATGATCCAGGAAAAGATTCAGCTGGCTCTTTCTTTTAGAATACAAAGCATTGTATTCTATCCCTGTTGGGATAGAGCAGGGCTTTTCAACCTTTTCACCCATTGTACCACTTTTAGGATATGGCAACATCCGAGTACCACCAGTCGCCTAGCAAGGTGTCAAAAACTTGATGACCAAAAAAAAAAAAAAAGGGAAAAAAGTGATAAAGTACAGGTAGTTCTCAACTTACAACAGTTCGCTTAGTGACTGTTCGAAGTTACAATGGCACTGAAAAAAGTGCTTCCCAAGCCGAGCAAGACACCTGCCTGCCCACCGGCACTCTTCCTCCTGTCCAAGGTTTTCATTGTTGTGAGCATTTCTGTTGAGGATTGGCAGCGGGGGTGGGGTGGGGTGGTGTTTGGTTTTTATTTCCCCCCTCTGCTGGGTTGTTGCAGCAGATTTTGGTCACTTCACATGACCCTGGGACACTGTTACCGTCATAAATATGAATCAGTTGCCAAGCATCTGAATGTAAATTATAAGATCCTGGAGATGCTGCAACATTCCAACTGATCGGCACTTCTTCTGGGCTTAGCAGAAGCGCCAGGATCAGTGCTGTTTTCCAGCTGATTGGTATTTCTTCAGGGCTCAGCAGAAGCACCAGGATCAGCGCCGAGCTCCAGCTGGAGCCTGGCACTGATCCTGGCGCTTCCACTGAGCCCTGACAACCCCAAAGAAGTGCCAATCAGCTGGAAAGTGGCACTGATCCTGGCTCTTCCGCTGAGCCCTGACAGCCCTGCAGCTCCAGCCATCTCTCGCTCAGGCTTGTGCGGTGCTGCCACCAGTTCAGCTCATTCCCCTCCCCTGCTACCACTTTTCTAGGATGGTCGCGTACCACCTGCCAGGTGCCAATGTACCACAGGTGGTACCCGTACCACTGGTTGAAAAGCCCTGGGATAGAGGATAGAGAAGATGCCATCTCTTCCTAATCTTTTAGTAAATATTGTAATGTTCTTAGGTGCTGCCCTCATGTCAACGTTGAGGTAAGATAATGGATTGTCTAACTCTTTGTAACCAATAGAAGAAAGAGGAAAGAAGAACTAACCATACCCCAACCCAAAACTGGCAAGGCAAATTACACTATATAAAAAGAAAACAAACCCCACACTCGCACTGATAACACTACCTACTTGGGTAATGACACTTTTGCAAGCAAACAACAAGCTCAGAGAGCACCAAGAATTCCACAATAGAAGAAAATGTATGTAGCTCAGGGTTGAACTGTGGAATTCTTGATGCTTTCTGACCTTGGTTGTTTTCCTGCAGACATTTCATTACCCAACTAGGTTACCTCATTAGTGCTGGCAAGCATGGGATTTACTCCATGATTATGTGCAGTAACTTGCTCTGCCAGTTTTGGTGGGGGTATGATTTTCTCCTTGATAGTCCCTTGATAAAGAAATTGCTTCCCTTGATTGTTTGTCTAGTGTTGATCCTTGCTTATCATGGTTTTGACTGCTGGTGAGGATGTGTGCAGGATCTTTTTCTTTCTTTCCTTCTTACCCTTTTTATTGTATCTTTTGAATATATGTGTGTAAATGTTTGAGATCTTTGTAACAGTTTTGAAATCAAGTGTGTGTAGCTTGTAGCATTGTTCTCTGCGAGAGACTGTGGGAGAAACAAAAAGAAATTCAGCTAAATATGAAAAATTAGTTTGTCTCTGATGGTAAAGTTTTGCGAACTGTTTTAAATTTTGAAAGGCTTGAAGTCAAAGCCTTTGGAACAAATTGTTTCAACTTTAGTCAAAGTTACAGTATTGTTCCAACCATTCCAAAAATGTGTTAAGCTTGAAACAGCTGTTCTAAAATCATATTAGAGTATATTGAATTCCAAATATAACATTACAATCATTTCAAGTCTAAAATCAAGTTTTGAACATTTAAGGTTTCACACCAGGAACTGTGCCAGAGCGCCTTTGTTCATTCCAGCTATTTCACCAGTTGTGACCTTATCTGGCAGAAGAGTCCATGCTATAATAACTCATGTCATTAATTAGCCTATTGCAATACACTTTACATGGGGTTTCTTTTAAAGATTGCTTGAAGCTGTAGTTTGTTTATTCCTTAGTGTTCATTACATCTGTATCTTACTGTAATCAGTTTACTCCTAATGAGCAACATAATAATATTTTTTTTAAACTATGCAGTGGTCTATGAATTAACTGGTCCTATTCTTTGGTACAGAGTTGTCAGCCTTGTAAGGCTGCCTAGACAAGAAACACATCCCAAAGTACTAACTCTCTCTTTAATGTGAGGCTATATTAATAGTGTCTTGCATGTCTGAAAGTACATCTCTTCCCCCTTGCCTTTATAGTTCAAGAAACCAGGAAGGGTCTCTTCCAAAACATTTGCCATCTCCCCATTTCTTTTGTGGGATCAGCTTCCTTTTATTGGACCATTGTTTAGTCTGAGACTCTTCTGTCTCCCAAGGTCATTTCCACATATCATTACAGTATTACATCTCTGTTGTGAGACTATGCTAGCTACTGGTTAGCTTCTAGATGTAATTTAGAGTGCTGGCATTGATTTATAAAACCCTTTTTATGATTTGGCACCCTGGCACTTATAGGACCACCTTCTTGAGTCAGAATGTAAGCCACCTAGGGAAAAATGCTTCTAGTGCCCCACTTTCAGAAAATAAAGGGAACCTTTTCTTTTCAGTGGAAGTTCATGTTTTTTAAAATATTCTCCTTGTTGAAATGAGGCTGGACATATCCCTGATTGCATTCAGAAAAATGTAAAATCTAAGTTGCTTGGGATAGAATTTTAGCCTGTTTGAAGCTATATCCTGGTTTTATTTTTTCCTTTTTCCTTTTTTTGTTTTTGATTTTGTTTTTTGAAATGCACATTTATTTTTTGAAATGCAATGCAATGCTATTTGTTTGTTTGTTTATTTATTTTGTAGCTGGTCAAGCAAGCAAATACTGGAGCACATTACACCAGACAAGTTGCTGTAAGGCAAAATCACAAAACTACATCTCACTTATTTTAGACTTTTCATGCAGAGGAATTCACTGGAGAAAGCAATTTTGTCTGGAAGAGTTAGCTGTTAAAGGAAACCAGGCCACCAAATAAAATGGTGGCTGAACACTATCAAGGTGACACCTGCCAGAGCATAGACAAACTCAAAGAAATAGTACAAGATCAGAAGATGGGGAGAGAACTGGTCCATAGAATTGCCAAGAGTCAGACACATCTGAATGGATAACATCATCATCAACATTTTGTAACTGATGCCCAGCCCAGCCTGTCCCAGCCTAACCATTATGGTTATAATCTATGGCTCCTTCTGTTCTGAGGAGAGTTTCCTGTGTCAGTTAAAACTGTTAAGCAGCAAGGCCCATGGTGACTGTACACTGTACACTTTATTTGATCTGTATGGCTATGTAACCATCCTCTGCTACCAATCTGTACCAATCTATATGGCTATATAATAATCTTCTGCTACCATTTCTATAGAATAAAACAGATTTTTTTTTATTTTTTTAATAAGTTTATTGTTTTATCATAGAGAATAAAATACAGAACAGTAAAACAAACAAGCAAAATGTAACAAAACAAAAACATGCATTCAACCCTAACCACAACAAAAAAAAGTGTACAAAAAAGGAGGAAAAAGTGGTCAATTGAATTTAACATTTAACATGTAGGATCCACCCCGGCTGAGTGCTGAATGAAAAGAGCAAAAAAAGCAACAAATTCTCCTCCCCTTTTTCAAATATATATATATATAAGGAAAAAGAAGAAAAAGCAGTCAACAGGTTGAGTTAAACATTACACTAATCTTCAAATCCCTCTGTTAACCATCCCTCATTATATTTAGCATGTAGAAAGTCTACAAATGGTTTCCAGTCTCTTATAAGAATAAAACAGAATTTCTAATAGACGGCAACTGTGGCTAGGACTGGGTTGGGGTGGCTGCAGTTTCCCGGGGCATGGCAAGCAGCTCCAGAGCCACATATTGCAGGGTACATGGCAGCCAAAGGATAGAAATAATAATAATAGTAATAATAATAATAATAATAATAATAATAATAATAATAATAATAATAATAATAATAATAATAATAATAATAATAATAATAAAGTTGGAAGGGATCTTGGAGGTCATCTAGTCCAATCCTCTGCTCAGACAGGAAACTCTATATCATTTCGGACAAATGGCTGACAAATGGCTGACAAATGAGGAAGAGATAGATGGCTGGGGAGTTGGAGGCAATCCATTACCTTACTAAGACTCAGGACTGGGAAGGACTAAGCCCAGGATGACATTGATTGGAATGGGCACTTGCTTAACAACCAGTATTCTCAGTTAACAATGCCAACTGGGACTGCCGAGACTGCAGTTGTGAAGTGATGCAGTCACATGATGCCTCACTTTTTAACTGCATTACTTAGTGACCAAAATTCAAGTCTCAATTATGGTAGTAAGACAAGGATTATTTGTACATCATTTACAGTTATGACCAGAAATTTACAAACCATTTGGTTTCTGTCCATTTAAATATTTCTTTATTTCTAAGTGAGGTGTACCTCTAAACACAATTCTAATGAAATTTAAACTCAAACTGTGCCCTCGAACATTAATTTTTACCCACAATTTTCCTTGTAAAGCCTCTGGGAAATTTCAAAGATACCCATTTTTTTAACCTGCAATGTCATCTTGGATGTTTGGATTAGCTCTGTTTAAATTTACAAGGAATAAATTATCAAGTAGCCCTCATTTCAGCAAGCTTAGAATTATTAAAAAAAACCTACAAGTATAATATTGAGAGGCAATATTATTGAACTCTGTGTGTATTGTTGGAGATGTAATTCCAGAATAATTAACTTGCTCTCCACATACACACTCGCACACTTATGAGCAATTGCTAGGAAATCATCAGGAAACCTTAGCTAAAAATTTTTTAGCAACAGAAGTTTGAAAACCTGTTTCCTTATGCAAAACATTTATACATAAAATATCCTTATAGAAATCATGGATATCAATTTATCCCTATTTCTAAAACCCAAGCAGAAGTTTTCCTATTTCTATAAATGGACTCAAACCAAACAAATACATGATTAAGCATGTGGCAATCCCTGCATTCACATGATAGATCAGAGTTTGTTTGTTGCCCAGAGTAATCTACAATTTCTCTCTCTCTTTCTCTCTGTCTCTCAAAACATACTTTCTGCATATTTGTCGTATAGTGAGCAATAATCAGCAATGTCAAACTTTTTTACAAGTAACCTATAAATGTCCACTAAAACTATCTGCTTAAATAGCAATAGCACTTAGACTTATATACTGTTTCACAGTGCTTTACAGCTCTCTCTAAACAGTTCACATATTGCCCCCAACAATCTGGATCCTCATTTTACTGACCTCGGAAGGATGGAAGGCTGAGTCAACCTTGAACCGGTGAGAATCGAACTGCTGGCAGTTGGCAGAGTTAGCCTGCAATACTGCATTCTACCCCTATGCCACCACGGCTTTATCAATGAAAGAAGGCATAACCCATGATGCACGGAGGCAGAATTTGGAAAACACATATGCAAAAATATCCAGAAGCAGTAATGAATGTGTGATTTAAACTCCAAAAGGAAGATGAATTTTCTATGGTAACATACTTCTTACGTCTACCAAAGAATCTGAATATTAACTTAACCCCTTTAAAGATTAACTATAGCAGTTATTATTAGCTCCGTCTTTATTTCCAACACAGAGATATTGAACTACTAAAAGATAAAATCCTTTATTAATGATAAAAAAAATTGTTCCCTGAAGTGTATCCCAAACAGAGTCTAAAGTTATTAAGAATGGGTCATTACTATCCACTCTATTAGATGAGCCAGGAAAATGGATATTGTTATTTTTAATTGAATTTGCCATAAAGGTCATCTGTCCCTTATAAAAGGGGGGGGGAAAGGCATTCTTTCATAGACTCTTGATGACTGAATCAGCATAAAAGCATCTGTAATAATAAGAAGAAATAAAAATATTTTAGATTGCTTATAGATTTGATGTTCACCATGGCTGGGGCTAAGTTATCTCAAAAACTTACTATTAGTGCAGAAATGCTGTAGTAGACTGAACAAAAGAAAGAAAAGATTGAACACCATTGTATTCATACCACACCTTTAATTCATCCATTGTCTCAGCCACACTGGATTTGACACCATCATGCTACATTCCACCATTAAATTCATCTTGGCATCTCATGAACGCTTTTCCTGTGTGTCTTGCTTCTGGGCTTCACAGTGTGTCCTGTGACTGCTAGACTTAGGTAACAAATGTTATAATAGGATGCCATTTTTTTTCCCCAGCCACTCCACAACTTCCTCTTTTTCTTTGAGGGATGGCTGAATGAAGCTTGGACATAATCCCTCCATTTTTTGGATTTTTGAGTTTGTACACCTCTGTTGAGTAGCTGAACTCACAATTACCCCAGTGCAGTTTGAGGTCCCTGGGGTCATGTGATCACCTTTTGCGACCTTCTGACAAGCAAAGTCAATGGGAAAACCAGATTTACTTAACAACCGTGTTACTATCTTAACAATTGCAGTGATTCACTTAAGAACTGTGACAAGAAAAGTCGTAACATGGGGCAAAACTCACTTAACCACTGTCTCGCTTAGCAACAGAAATTTTGGGCCTAATTGTGGTTGTAAGTTGAGGACTACCTCTACAATGGTTTGAAAGACTTGGACGTGTAGCACATGATAACTCTGTAAATCAGTGTGGATGAACGGAGTGTGAGATATGTGCAAAATGCATCAGGGATATACATCGACCACATTGGTCTGAGAAGACTAGAAGGAAATAAAACAGCTGACAGACATGATTTGGGTGCTATGAATGACAATCGCTTCTCTTGTCACTGCATTTATATCCTTTCCCTGTTGTTATTTGGAGACTACAATAATAATTAGATGCATGATGCTTTTACCAAATGGAGTCTATAAGAGCAGCATTCTTATGTCTAGTATTCTATCAATTATCTAATACTTGAATGTGACAATCCGCTGTTCATCTCCTGAAATATTTGAATTAGCATGGGAAATCATCCCTCTTTACATAACTCAATCACATACAGGGAACATTTTCACTCAAAGCTTCTGAACCCAACTTTGGACTTTAAGCCTTGCAGTGTTCTTGCCAGAAGATTATTTCTTTTATTTTTCTATTTTTTAAATACTAACCTTTCTCTCTTTTTTATTGCCTTCCTTTACAAAAAAAAATTGATTTTGCATGTAGGTAAAAAAACAAAAACAAAAAAACAAAGCACTTAAATGATTTGCATGCTAGAGCAATGCTGACTTCTACAATCTTTTTCTTTGAGGAGACCCCCCTGTTTGTTTTGCAAAAAAAATAATAATGCTAAACTAACAAGTCAGATGCTTTCACATGCAGGGCCCAACCATTGATTTTTTTAAGGAGAATTCCTGCTGGAATGAGAAAAGATAATTATTCTGAAAAGTGTCTGAGATTTGTGAACTTGCAGCCGCAGTGTGTAATAGATCTGATATTTTCAAGGAGTAGAAGTGAGTGTCTCCAGGTCACTCTATATTTATCTTTACATTAAAGTGCAGAAGATTTCAATTTTTGTTTTATTTAAACAATGCCTTACACAGTCAACAGAGCCTGGGGATTAATGCTGACCTAGAAGCCACTGAGTTTCAGTGCCTTAATATATATAGTTATAGTTATATATAGTTAGTTAGATAGGTAGGTAGCTCATAGACTGACAGAACACATAGGAGGTCCTCAACCTATGACCATTCATTCAGTGACCATTCAAAATTATGATGACACTGAATAAAGGGACTTATTATGTTCCTTCCCAAAATTATGGCTGCTGCAGTGTCTCCATAGACACGTAAACAAAATTCAGGCATTTGGCAAACTGTCTGCAGTTATGAACAATCACAGGGACACTATGGTACCTCCCCAATCTTGCCTCCATCCTGCCCTACTGTATTCCTGCAGGCCCTGGGGCTGCTTCCCACTCCACTGGTCCCACATGCCTCCTCCCCATAAATCATAATGGCTTGGTCACTTACCTTTCCAGTAGATTTCCTATACGTAGCAGCAGTGGTGGGATTCAAATATGTGAACAACTGGTTCTCTGTGTGGATGCCACTTCCAGACGTCCGTGGTAGCCTGGGCAACTTAAAATTAGCTACCAGTTCTGCCAAAGTGGTGCGAACTGGCTGAATCCCACCACTGCGTAGCAGCCACTCCTCTGTACAGCCATTCTACACACTGGAAGCCTCATGGTGCTTTAGGAAAGCATAGCAACTGAATGGCTGCCTCACAAGGGCAATCTTTCAAAAAGGTCAGTGACTGAGCCATTACAGTGGTTGGGAAGGAGGAGGTGAGACCCATCAGGGTGTGAAGCAGGCCCAAATTGAGGACCTAGTGGGGCAGGGGTAACTCAGGGAATGGGGGAGACCCTGGTAGGTACAAGAGGTCATATATAAACTGTTGAATTGATGTACTATAAACCTGGTCTGCTCTAGACCTCCCAGGGTGTCCCCCATCCTCAAGGCACCCTGTGCTCTGCTTAATGACTGCAATGGAAAGATCAGAGATTGGGATCATTAAGCAAAGTGATCACATTTCAACTTGAAACTGAAATCCACAATCTGCATGCTATGACAAATAAAATACTAAGGAAATAAAGATCATGCAAGATACTGATTTGGGGATTTGAATCCCCCCCCCGAAACTAATATCAATCCCTCTAGAAAATGCTTAGGATGAATTTATTTTTTTTCTCTGTGGTTGATGAAGAGTAAATAAATTCTTCATTGGTGCAGAGAAACTTGGAGTTCACCAAAGGGTGCAAAAGAAGTTTCAGAACCTAACTGGATCATAGAAAAGTTCATTATCTACATTCAGGATAAATAAAATTGAAAGCTGGTAGAAAACAGTGAAGATAAAATAATCAAAATAATGTTTGGGTATTGCTGGTGGGTAGCAAATAATTCCTGTTTTAAACCTTATTTTTCTTTGATATGAATATTATAAATAGTAATATTAATTTAGGACAATTAATACACAATTCCATGTACAATATTAAAGTCAACTGTTAAGGATATTGACATTATTTCTATGAAGGAATACTGCAGGATCCAATCTGGGTGGATCACCAGGACAAGAGGTTTTGTCTTCCAAACTTACGGACTCTTGCTGGAGCCCATCTTCAGGAAATTTCTCTCTAGCAGAGTGTGCACTGTTCTTATACTGCCTGTTGTCTGCGGCTTTTTAGATGTTGATTGGGCTGTGTTGATGGCTGGCTTTTAAGTTGTTAGCTGCCTTTTGCTTGTGTTGCCCAGACTTCACCTTCTAAGTACTTGATGGCTGGTGGTAAATCAGCACTCCTGTTGATTGACGAGGGACCTGTTTCCCAGGCTTCAATCACTTCCCTGGCTGTTTTTGTGCCTGATCATCCAACAATCTTAGTAGCTGCAAAACTGAATGTGTGTCCTTGTTCATTGCAGTGTGAGGCTACCAATAGGTTCAGGTCTCCTCGTCTGACAGCTTATTTGTGTTCTTGCTATCTGGTGATTAGCTTCTTCTCCATCTGTCGTACATAGTCATATGAGCCATCCATGCAGGGGATTTGGTAGATTACATTAGACATATCTCCCACCTCCAAGCAATCTCCCCAAAGCAGCTAACAGTTTTTTTTTCCTCTCTTCACATATTAGTTTTTTTAAAACAATATTTTTAATTCTACTTTCTCAAATCCCTTCATCTTTGTTTAGATGTGATTCTTAATATATATATTAATTAGTTTAGACTTTGTTTCTTTTATAATTACATTTAAGACCACTTTTTTCTGTAAAAAAAAACCTGAATAAAATGGTTTGCTCTTTAACCTCACTATCTCCAAATTCATCAAAGTCTTAAAATTTAATATTACAATACTATTCTCAATTGCCGGGTTGTTGTTTTTTAAAAAAAGACACAATGTGTTAATTCAAAATGCTAACTTTAAAGCTGATTCTTAAAACTAGGCACATTTAAATTGCATTCATTTCAGTGGAACAAATAAGCTTCTATTTGACTTTCCCCAAATGAAAGTCAAGTTTGCTTAATTATGAAGCTTGCTACATTTCTAATATAGAAGTAATTTTGTCTCAGTTGATTCCTTAGTGGAGGTAGAAATTGAATTTGGGAGGGGCTGCTCAGAGCAATGGCTCTCCTATTGCATCCTTTAGTTTAAGGCAGGAAGACAATTTTCACAACTATTTCCTTATGCACCACCAGCCTGCTTTTAAATTATAGAGTTTTTCCAGCCAAGTATGGGAAGTGGCAGAGACTGTAGAAACAATTTGTAGAAAGTACTCCTTCCTTTCTTTCAGTCACAGTAAAACTGTTGAATTTGTGACGTAATACCAAAAAAAAACACCAATGGTATGATTGTCAGGCTTTTGATGTTTGGGATTTTATTTTGGATATTGAATATTTAAATCTGTTGTTTTACCAGATCAAAGAGTTTTCCAGTGATTAGAGAAGAATGATAAATAAGACAACCATTCACACTGAATATTACACTCTCCAATCTGTCCAGAAATTCTTTCAGGCTTTTAATTCCCATCTGACCACAGCTATCTTGCCATTGTATGGTTATTTCACAGCGTATTAAGTATAATTCTCATGCTCCCAAGTGAGATAAAAGAGGAATAATAGGAATTTCTATCTGTTTTTGCATTCTGTGTTCCCAGCATAGACACTGACTGCCATTCTCATTTGTTTGGCATTTTCCTGTTGGTTGCTACAACCAGATGTTTACCTCTGGAAGGAAGATTGAAAAGAAATGCTCAAGATTAGCCTATTTCTATTAATCTGCCAGGCTGAGATATGCTGAACTCCCCATCTGATATTCGTCAAAGGATGGATTACGTAACGGAGGTGCAATGGGTCCTTCCTTCCTTCCTTCCTTCCTTCTTCCATCCATACTACTGAATTTAGGAAGATCTTAGAACAGTGATTTTCAACCTTGGCAGTTTTAAGGTATGCGGACTTGAACTCCCAGATTGACCATGCTGGTTGGGAAATACTGGGAGTTGAAGTCCACATATTTTAAAGTTGCTAAGATTGAGAAACGGAGCCTTACAATATTGGCATATAGGACTATGCTATGCAAAAATCTTCAGAAGTCCTGGGAAAATAAAAGATGCCCATCACCCTGAATTTTACGAATCTCTTGTGTGAAGGGAACATAATGTTCATTTTCATAAATTAATGGAAAGGAGAGGAAAGAAGTGTGATTAAAATGGAACTCTCTAGTGAAGCAGAGAGTTCATTTCTAATATACATATTAAATTATTTCTGGGGAGGGAGAATACTGAACGTTAGAAACATGCCCGAACTGTTTTATAACTACTTTGCTTCTGAAAACAAATCTGTTTCATATTATTGTGAGTGGATGAATTATTTTGTACACTTCAAAATACCTGCATTATTTGCTCTCACCCGCTTTTACAAATACTAAATTAATGTTCATTTATTTCTCCACTTGTATAATCTCCACCACATTATGACTTTATCAATTGCTCTTTTTTTAATAGAGAATGCTATTTCCATCCAATTTTGAATGTCATGTTACAGATAAATGAAACCAAAGGAACCCCTTCCCCCGTATTGTATGTGAAATCTCTAATATCATGACTCTAGTGTAATGCCTTAGACAATCAAGCTAAATATGTCAAGGGACTTTTTAATATGCTGCATTGATGAAACAAGGGTATTAGATTTATTCAACCATGAAGAAGACTTTGATTATTGCTCACCTCAGCTGTACACTGGTATGGTGACCATGAAGGAAAAAAAAACAAACCCCTGAAAATGAAATGTGATTAGTTCCTGATGGGTTTAAATTCTTTTTCTACACTTGGCATGGAGTGAATTCATATTACCAGCTTTCACTGAGATTTTTCCACCAAAACCCCAAGTCTCATTTGCACATCAGTTTGATATCATCTTTATCAATACCTAATTGCAAACTTATGAAATGGTGCAGTGATTGTTATCTTATTATTTGCTTATTTAACTGGGAGGCATTGTGTTCCCCCAAAGTCCAATAATAATAATAATAATAATAATAATAATAATAATAATAATAATAATAATAATAATA
>NW_015388491.1:74485-90524 GCF_001527695.2 Protobothrops mucrosquamatus
TTGTTCTTCTCTGTACTCTTTCCAAAGTCTCAACATCTTTTTTACATCACGGTGACCAAAACTGGATACAGTATTCCAAGTGTGGCCTTACCAAGGCATTGTAAAGTGGTATTAACACTTCAATAAATAGCCATAACATGTATAACTTGGCAAACATGCTGTGTTTACACTCACTCTCTTTTTAGTAGATGTGCTTCATACTATGGAATCAGAACACTGATACTTTGATAAGTTTTTAAAAAATATTATTTTGCAGTTAAGGCTATTTTAAAAAGCTTAGTAAAGGTGTATATTTGAATGTCTGTATACATGTAGATGTGGGTGCATCCATTGGAGAACCACAATATATTTGAGAAGTGATTATAGTATGTTTAAGCTATTGCCAGTAAGTGAGAAATTATGGGCAAGTTTAAAAGCCTGATAATTATAGAGTCACCTAGTTTTGACAGCCCTACAATCTCCATTTCCTTGTTTCCTAGATGGATGTAGTTTTAGAAGACTGTCAAGAACAGAAAAACAGTTGTTTATCAGCAGTGATGTTAGTGGTGAAATTTCTCAAACTACCTGAATTTCATAAATTACCTGGATTCCTTTAAATTTGATTGCAGAATCTGTAAAAAAATGAGAGTTGATGGAATTCCTACAAAGTGTGAAATAATTGCAAGTGTTTTAATTACTATCACAATCTTATTTTAGTAGCCTTTTGGTATAACAAGCATACATTGATTAATGATTAAATTGAGATATTGGAATAAACCAGGACATATTATAATAGGAAAGACTTCCACCTGTTCCCAAACTCACCTGCCCCATTTCCCAATCCAGTTATGACCACACAAAAAAAAAAAGTACAGACCTTCCGTTTTCTGATTTGGAGGGAACCACATATGAAGATTATGTGCCAAGTTTAAAAGATGGTTAAACTTAAATAATGTTAGCTGAACCAATGCAGTTTAAAATTGGCATATACTTAAAAATCATAGTATTATGGGACTGAAATATTCCAAATCTCTCCTTATGTTGATTGAAAGGACAGATGTGAAAAGATGTCAAAATTTCTGGGAATAATTGAATAGATAATATAAATTGATATTAAACCTTGGTGTTATCCAAGTTATATTCTTCTTCATAATTGTATGCAGGACTCTTTATACTTCATATTTAGACCCAGACAGAAGGAAAGAAGATGCCCTGGATATGATGGCCTCATTTCAAGCAGCAGTTGTCACTCTGAAGGTGACTTATACCATAAATTTCATCCTTTCCCAGTAGACGTTTGGTACATATTTTGAAAATATAATGGCTCCTATTTTTATTTCTGTGGTTTGATAACCATTTGGGGGTTTAACTATACTTACCAGTAGGATTTAAAATGACAATGTGTTTTATATTTCAGTAGCCTCAGAAAGTTTGAGCCCTACTCTTACAGAGAAGTTGACTTATTCTTCAGAATTTAAAGCAAAATAAAATAAAGGAACATATTCCTACATTGGGCAAAACATTCAATCTTTTTTATCCTTTTGTGGCATAACATGCCACACCGTATAAATGATTCATGACATAGTTGGCAGACAACCAACTTTTAATGAACCCACCCATGTATTGTACAGGACTGAAAGATCTAAGTTACATACAGATATTTTTCACATTGCTGAAGAACCTTCCAAGGAAAATAGGATTAAAGAATCAAAAACCTGCTGAATTCTAACCAATCAGCCTGAAGGGCATTAATGCATGACTTCTGTGTTTTAAATTGAAGAGAATATGAATGATATATGTATTTTTATAGGAACACCACATCAGAAATAAAACATTTTCATTCTGTTAATCTACATGGATGGTCAGTAGCCATAAAAGAAGAAGAAGAATTACTAAACTAAGATCTATTTAGACAGCATTTGTTGTTGAAGATTTGCTGATTCAAGAATCAAAGAAAACCTACTAAAAAGTTGTAAGATGATAAGAAGATTATCAGGGTTCGATCTAGCTCAAAAACAATATAGCACAATCCAGCCATAGTTCTGTTCTTCATTTGCTTATAGCATTTAGACAGTATCTTGCTAAAGTAAATGGATATCACTCTGATCTAACAGAAATGCTCTGGGAGTTTATTGAGAGTGACCATCTTAAATCTCTTCCTCTCCATTCAATCCAGCTCTGGATTATGCTCTCTCTGGCTTTGGCCTCTCCTTGGAATGTTCTCCCTCCTTCCTGGGAACCTGCAACATTACTGTAATCCATCATATCACCTCCCCATTCATAGACACATTCCACCACAGATGGGAGATAGGAGAATGAATCATACCTACATGACAAGAGGGAGAAAGAATCAGAAGAAAGACAATCAACATACCACTACCCATGGGAGATTGCTAGCTCAGTGTACTAATGTCCTAGATTAACTCTGAGTATAGATTATACTCTAGTATTGTTACATGCAACACGGAAAGCTTGAACTAAATGACACTTTGATGATTAGCCTTGAACAGCAGAAAAAGAAGCCAATGCTTGCAATTTTACAAATAAAAAGAAAACAAAAAGGTCAGAAACCAGTTTGGCATTCCAGAGTTTGTTTGGTTAATCTTGATAATATATAAAGTCACATAATATATTGTTTTGACTGGATCAGCTTAACACCTAATTCTTCCTTGCTTTCAGAAATCGTGGGTGCTCCATCACTGGAGGTTTTTAAGAAGAGACTGGACAGTCACTTGTCTGCGTTGGTATAGGTTCTTCTGCTTGAGCAGGGGGTTGGACTAGAAGACCTCTAAGGTCCCTTTCAGCTCTATTCTATTCTTTTCTGTTCTGTTCTGTTCTGTTCTGAGCAGTGGGTTGGACTAGAAGACCTCTAAGGTCCCTTCCAGCTCTGTTCTGTTCTGTTCTGTTCTGTTCTGTTCTGAGCAGTGGGTTGGACTAGAAGACCTCCAAGGTCCCTTCCAGCTCTATTCTATTCTGTTCTAAACATTACACCTACTTATAAATATGATCTAATTTAAATAATTATTTTAATGGCAAATGCAGTCTGACAAATTATTATTATTTTTCTTCCTTGTATATTTTTCTGCACAGGTACAGTATGTGAGAACAAAAGAGAAGCTAAAGCACTATGGCATTCCTTGCACCAAAAACATCTGAAATTGGAGTCTAAAGGAAAGCAGGATGCAGAATATCTCTTTTTTGATCAAACAGAAAACAAACTCTGAGAGATAGTCAGGAGCTGTGCTTTTTCATAAAGATAAGCAGCTCTAAAGGGCAAAAGACAACTGCAAAGGTCAAATGTTCTTAAAAATATGTGATGCATTTTCACTAGTTCAAGGAAGAAAAATGAATGATGTTAGGCCTATATATGGATGGGAAGAATGGATGGAGACATGAGCACTCTCTCTCTCTCTCTCTCTCTTAAAAGCACACACACACACACACACACAGAGAGAGAGAGAGAGAGAGAGAGAGAGAGAGAGAGAGAGAGAGAGAGAGAGAATGGAGAATGTCCAACACGTTTGAAGAGCACAAACAAGATGTTGCCAAATTGCTTCTATTTGTATTTGCTTCTTGTGCTCAAGACAAATGATAATGGCTGTTTAAAAGGCCTCCAAGAAATTTCTAGGGAAGACAAACGGTCTCAGACTTTTGACCAGAATAAACTAGTGAACGTACTGTTAAGCAGGACCCATGGATCTTGTCATTGAGGAAATGTTTGCAGAATCTAGCATTTGTCACTGAATGCTAACCATAGAAAAAGCCTACAAGCAAGCAAGGTCAGCCATTAGAATTCACTCTGTATGAAAGAAAGGGAGCTGCTGCCAAACATGAGGAAAACCTCTGGGGCTTGCCTCTCCAAAGCCAGCAATCAAGATATCTTTGCTTTGGCTTTGATGTTGTCCCATTTTCACAATGCCAAATAAGGTTGTAGAATCCTTTGCTTAATGCCATTAGAAACTGAATTTACATGGAATTCACAATGGTTTTCTTGAGTCTGGTTTCTTGCTTCCGATTGCCATGAAATATGTTTTTTCAAAAATGCACTGAGTGTTACCAGCCAGAGATTTAATATCGCCCCCCTTTATCTATCCATTCTCTAAGATTCCCTATTTAGACTAGCAGATGGTCAAAGAAAATCCAAACATAAATAAATCTTGCTGAAGAAGAGTTCCACCATTCCAAAAGCATTGTCAGACAGATTTCCTGCTTGCAGTTTGCTGCTTGCTTGCCCTAGGTTGCCATGGAAATGGGAGATGGGGTTGTGTGGTATTTGGGTTGGGGAAGTGAGCTGGTGTGAGGTGTTTCCTTGAAAATTGGAAGGGAGGAACACTGATGTTTAGACTTCATCAAGGCCAACCGTCCTGGGCCTCCAGAGGTGCCCACCATCTGCTGAAGAGGATTTCTCATAACATCATGCTGGACGTTGATTGGCCTGCAGGGGCCAGACCATGGGGGGAGGGCTATGGGGAAACTTTCAATGTGTAACATTTGTGCAGGTTTACTCAGATCTTGCCTTGCTTTTGCTGCTATCAGCTCATTCTTAGTCTCTTCTCTAAATCTTTGGAATTGAGGATTTTCTTTCTTTGGATTTGAATGGAGGCAGACCTGACAGGCACTCATCCAGTAAAAAAAAATAGAAAGTACTGTAAGTGTAAGATTTACATCTCATCTCTCCTTAAGGTCACCCCAGCACTTACCAACCTTCCTTTGGGGAATTATAAGTTTGTCCATATATTTGGCTACCACGCAGGTTGGGGAAGACAATTATAAATAATACATTTTTTTCACCAATGTTTTCCTCACAACAAACATTAGTTGGCTAAGCTATGGAGATAGCAGCCAGACCAAAGTAACCCAGTGAAGGTTCATGGCTGATTGACTGGGGTTGCCTAAAATATTTACCTTGGTTAACCAAGCCGTGGTTTATTAAACCCAATTAAAACTAATGTTTCTACAAAACATAGAACAATATACTAACAACAGGGGAACACTATAGGTTAAAGTGGCTTTTGGCTAGTGTATACCTATAGTATACCTGCAAAATGATTCATGCAAAGTACTTCAAGTCTTGCCCAGGTACAACACATGCTTATTTCTTATTGTAGCATGATTATTCCAGGCCTGGGTGAGTCTAAATTCCATGAACTTTAATGAAGAGACCTCTTAAAAAGAATTTCTGAAAATCATTGTTAGATGCAAACACATAGTCATCAAGATATCATTGTCCAATCCATATGAAATTATAAGGATGCCTTTGAATCAAACCTGACTCCTGATGTCTATATGGAAACATGCATGTAGTTTTCATAGCAACAATATATAAGTAGGTTGCCTTTGCTTTCTTTTGGAATGATAGTTTTTGGCTCTTCAGATTAACACCTCTGCTGCTGAGTTTTCCAAAGGTCTCCGATCAAACTAGGTATGGCCCTACCTAGCTTTGAAGGAAATTGGCTAAGTTTGACCAAATGTTGTTGTCGACGGTGGCCCACCTCAATGTTTTAAAGCAGCTGCACTCGCTTTGGGTTTTTCTGTGATCAAGTTCAAGTTGTTCATTTGTAGAGATTATGACTCAGTTTTATGGAAAAATCACTGCTTCTCATCAGGTGGGGAAATGGTTTTTATCATCTTAGATTGTGCTGTGTGTGATTCACCTTCTTGAAAGCTGAGGTTGGTGAATACTTAAGCAGAAATAGGAGCATTTAAGTAGTGCTATGAGGGTAAAATTTCCTTCTCTGCTTTGTTGTCTGTAGATGATTAGAGAAGTTATCATAATTTCGTGAAGTTTTGAGTACTTGTAAATTATATTCACTGGCAACATTATTTCTCCCTGGCTCTATTCAAAAGAAGATCCTTAGCTTCTTTAGTTATTGCATTCTGTTTTGAGTTGGGAATCACTCCTGCTGCTAACTCAGTGGAGAAACAATCTGAATCTTCCAAATCAAGAGATTAAACCATGGGGACGGATAGCATTTTTCCAGCTGAAAATTATGTTTCAATTCTTTAAAACACAATTTGGCTTCTGAAGGCTCCAGAGGACGGAGCCAGTAATATGATTACATCACCAGAGTGGGAAGAGCTAAAATTGTGGGACTCTTTTCTTTGTGGTTGAGGTCTAAGAAAGCTGTGTGTGTGTGTGTGTGTGTGTGTGTGTACAAAAAAGGGGGCAAAATTCTTGCCTGCCAAATCTGGTGTGTTTGCTTCTGAATTTCAGTGGCATAATCTGAAAATATGAGAATGCTGAGGGGGGCTGCAAGTTGTTAGTGGCTTGTCCACCTCTGATTTAATGAGGAACTTTTGACTCATATGCTGCCTTTGCCGAAATATATTTTAAGCACAGGAAAATGCAACCAAATCATTGCTTAACTAAATAAAAAAAAATAGTAGATGGTGTTTACAGTAGCAAAAGATGACTTAATTCATATATTACCCATATCATGTAGTTCTATGATAACTCTATGAAACCAAAGTTATATAGGTAGTTCTTGCACATGGGCTGGCAACTCCATTACGAAGCACCATGGTCACTATGCAAAACATAAGTGACCATGATGGATTTACAATCCCACTTCTTTTTCAGTCATTAAGTAAATCACTGCAGTCATGGGACATGAAAACAACTTGCCATTTTCCTTCTGCATTCTCCATTAATTCTGCTTGTTGGGAGCCAATTGATGAAGCATGGAAGTGGTTGCAATAGTCATAAATGCATGCCAGTTGCACAGCCTCCAAATGGCAATCACATGAATACAGGACACAGTCCTGTATGTCACAATCATAAGTGCAAGGAATGATTACAAGGCTGTTTTTTTAACAGTGTTGTAACTTCAGTCACTAAATGAGGCAGTTATGTGAGTGCTATGTGTAGATAGAAAAGACATGATACGTGGAGCTATCATATCTGGATTACAATTATCTGGACCTTATACAGTAGGAAATAGTTAACATTTTGTTTTCCTTGCTGCCTTCTAGTGGTCATGTGGATCATTGCAGCTCAGGTCTTACATTTATACAAATGTTAATCATATTACTTAAGTCCCACTTTAATCCTCTTTGGTGACAATAAAATGAATGCACTGTGGTAGCTTTTAAAAAAAACCTAGAATCATACTCCAAACTTTACAAAATGGAGCACATGAGTGACTTTGAGGTTATGCACACCCTATTTCAGGGATATGAATCCAACAGAAAAATCACCCCAAAGAAAAAAGATTTCATGATTGACATCTAAAAGTCTTAAGGTCTGGTTGGAAGTAACAAGATTCATGGGAGACTTAATAATCCAAGTAGCACATTGGTCATTATAGTAAGGATTTTTTTTTTCACATGGCTTGACACTAAAATGCAAAGTTTAGCTGTATAGGTCATACTATGAATGCAAATCATGTTATATCATGCTGACTGCATTCTGAATCTCAAGTGTGATAGATGAGAGAGACATCTTGAAAAGTCTTGTATTTTAATAGCATTTAGGCTGAAGATGATAAATACAGTCTACAGCTAAGAACTTCAGTATTCACGATTTATTACAAAAGCAGGAAAGAGAGCAGGAGAAGAAGCTAAAAATATCTTCCACCAGCATTACAAATATCTTGCAGGAAGATTATTCAATAAATGCATTATATGTATATGCAGCATGAGTTTCACCAGGAGAGCACATGCATACAGACCCCGGCATTACCATTTGTGCTTCTAAAATGAGGACAGAAGAACTGAAACATGGGTGCTTATTTTTGTTACAGGGCTGAATGCATATCTTAAAGCCTGAGTTATTCTGCTCACACTGTGCTGATGATGGGCAAGACAACATATAGCCTCGTGTCAGGGCACAACCAGTTTCAAATAATAGAACTGTGACACAGAAGGCAAGCATTTCAGGGGTTTTTTTTTTCTTGGCAGCCTGTCAGCACAATGCAAAGCTGAAAAGTCTGAGTAATGAATGCTTTTCTGAATTATAAATGCTTTTTGGAATTGGCTTTCCAACTGACTACCAGCTATCTGCATGGAGCTATACAAGATAGCTGGAGGATATGAAATAATGCAAGTTTGGCAGAAATTTATTTCAAATGATTCCTGCTGAAATGAAGGTAGGCATCCTTTTTGGCACTTCTGAATGCTGGCTGATTTTGAAAATAAGAAGCCCCAGAGTGCCTTTCTACCTGCAAGGTGAACTTTGAGTTTTGCAAATCAGTTGCTCTTCGTCCTCCCACATGTACCTCCTTCTAATGTAGTAACTAAAGAGAGCAATATACATTTGCTCAGAGTTCTTCATGCCAAAAGCTATTGTACTATATCACTTGATCTTTTACTTTACGATCAGCAACCATCTACTGCACTTACAGAGTCACAGAAATCTACCACAAATGACATCTGTGTGTGTGTGTGTGTGTGTGTGTGTGTGTGTGTGTGTGAGAGAGAGAGAGAGAGAGAGAGAGAGAGAGAGAGAGAAGGCCAGAGGGAGGGCGAAAGGGGGTGAGCGAAAGATTGCAGATGTCTACTGTCCTCTTTAGGCCATCCCTGAATTCCTAGAAGAATTTTGGCATCTACCACATAATATTGTATATGTCTCCTCTGAAGTGATACTTCCCGGGTTCAAGATATATGTGGATGAGATTAAAGTTCAGTGTAGTAATCCTATTTGTTCAGGCAAAGTTTTCTGTCATCTAAGCATTTGAGATTTCTAAAACTTCAAGAGAGAGTAGAACTAGGATATTAACATTATTTTCTCCTTTTACTCTCATGCTAATATTTCTTTTAATTATATGCATACATACTTCCCCTTAAATCTCTGGTGCTAGAATTGGTCAATGATAGAATACTATGACCTGGAATGGCATATATATCCTAATTTAGGAATAGGTTGAGAGAATGGAAATTAGGAGCAAGTGATCCCATGCTCTCATTCTACATGCCAGCTGACTAAATTCTCATATTTACATGTTGGACTTCTTTATATTGGGAATTACTCGCCTTGAATGCCGATGAAGCAACATGAGATACATGCTATATCTGAGATCAGAGATACATTCTCTCTGTGTTTTTGAAGGAGGAACCCTAAATAAAAGCATAATATCTAGATTAGTCTCTGTGTATTAAAGGATGCCATTCTTAAAAATTAAGTCTTAAGGGTACTAAAAACCTACTTGTTTGAAAGAGCAGTGTATTTCAAGTAGCGTGGAAGGAGCTGAAGCAACAAAATACATGACAGACAATTCTTGAAAAATAACTGCCCATACTGGAATTACTTTTTTGTCATTCAAAACAACAGAATCTGAAAAGATGTCAAAGGTCATTTAAGTGTGATTCCTGAGGCATAAATGAAATCTAAACAGAGGTGAATCACAACAGAAATATGCTTCTGTCTGTGTCTGTGGCATTTTTAAAAAATAGCTATAGCTCTGCTTAGATTGCACTTTACCCAAACTACATAGTTTTTGACTTGTAATACAATACAAGGGCAAGCATTATGGCATGGACATTTCTTCTCTGCTACAGATTTTAATCCAAGCTGGAGAAAGTATCCAGTCTTCCTTTGTTTGCAAGTCACCCTGTTCAACTACCTCATATGAACCATTGAATTAATCAAGGAGAAGCAATCCCAAGAACAATTTCACCCTTTCTCTGCCCACTTCTTCAAGCACAGCCATCAAGCATAAATGTGGATCTGAATGCCAATAAAGCATGGCTGGTTAATATTAATGTAATCAATGAAGAACCTACTTTGAGTTGAGATGGGCATAAGTAGCACGGATTGGGTGATACAGCAAATGTTGCCTACCTTTCTGACATACTATATGGATATAACTAGGACATGTGCATCGGAAGGTTTGATTCCCACTTCTTCATTTCCACAGCTTGATACAGCCCCAAATTGGCTATTGTGGTCCCCTGCCATTCCAGAATCTACTTTGCAATTGATACGGTTTCTGAACAATACACCGTTTTCAAGAGAAATGACATAAAATCTGAAGTCCAGGATGAAGACCCTTCAAGGATTCACTGGCACCAATTTGCATTGCATTTTACAGATAAAATTCCTTTTGTCTCTGCCAACTCAAATGTCCTATTTTTTTTAACAGAGGATATCTTTTGAACTATTGTAATGGATATATTTTAGTTTATTCTGCCTATATAATAATGATACTGGTTTGTATAGCCGTGATTGTTGAAGTCAACAAGTGGTTTTCTGAAGGAGCTGCCTGCTGTTTCTTTTAGGGATGCTACCAGAGCCGAGGTCCAGATTTGACTGGACATATGACCTGAGCTTCCAAATATGCTTAAACACCTGGACAGTAGTGCCCATTTAGCGATCATGATCAGGACCAGTAAATTTACCATTAAGCAAAACAGTTAGTAAGTAAACCATGACTGGGCTTATGAGCTTATTTCAACTTTCCTTTGCTTTATAGATCTGCAAAGTTTGTAAACATGAGGATTGGCCATAAAATTACTTTTTCATCACCATCATACGTTTGCATAACTGCAAATGGTTGCTAAAATCAGCTGCTAAATGAGGCTTACCTGGTTCAATTGAGGAATAATATGGTAGAAAACAGGTAGTTTGGTAACTACAGCATGAAATATAGTAAGTACAATCAAGATATCTATCAAATACATCTTAAACTATAGCTCTGCAGAATCAACAAGAAACAAGCAGTAGGCTCTAAGTGTCTTCTTGTTTTAATAACTACTTGTAGTATTAATTTTAGTTGTCCTTACCTTCTTCTGTATCTGGTAGTTGCTATTTTTTGCAGACTTCCTGAATAATAATATTCAGTAGGTAATGTAAAAAGCTAAGGTTGGAACTGTATTAGTATTTCATTTTGTTGGAAAGAGTTGGAAGTCAACATTTTTCTTTTCTCCCTTTTTAAAAAAACATTCTGTATTCCCCCTTTTTTCCTTAATATTTATTTGTATTGTATTTGATGTTATAATAAACCTCAATAAAAACATTTGATAAAAAAATAATAATATTCAGAGATAAAAAAAATGGAGATTGGAAGCAAATTCTTGGCTCTAAGAACCGAAAACCAGTTGGCTTGGCCTTTTTGAGAACTAAAAATAAAGTTCGCTTGCAGAACATTTTACTGGATCTATTCCTCTATTGTCAATGAATTTTACATAACTGATCCTGTGTTTACAAGCTTTATAACAAGCTGAAATTCAAGAGATAGGATTGATCAGTTTTTAGAGTCAGGAAGAGCTGAACATTCTGGATTTCTGCTATTGCACAGACGTTAACAACACAGGAGGTTTCGCTGAAAGAAAAAAAATAGAATTACCATTCCATATTTGTCAGAGTTCCTTCCTGTCTTTGTGAGTAAGAGTCCTGCTCTGCCATTTTAATTTCTATGCATCCTTATCATTCCTGCTTTGTGAATCATATGCCATTCTCTGCTTCAGGAATGAATCTCTTCCAAGAAACTAATACAATTAAAATAATGGCAGGAGTCACAACTTGCCAAAATAGATACCAGATGGATTCACCACTTGTGTGTAAGAATAGTGGGCTTGCATCATTTTTCTGACAATAATACCAAAAACAGTATTTTTATTACTCCTGAGTTCTTCTTGAAGAAATTTCCAGGTACTTAATATTTACCAATTGGCATCATTAGAGGAACAGATGATGATGATTCTATCTACTGGATCAGACTCGGCCTACTGATGGCCTAAGAATTTATCCTGATGTACAGCTGTGTTTTGATTGTTGTGCTACAGAATGGAGTGGAGTGGAGCAGAGTAAAATAGTGCCATCAATATATTATAAGAATATGGTGGCATTTTGAGTGTTAGAGATATTTATAGTTTTTATAAGAATATGGTATCATAAAATACATTCAAAACTGGAGCCATACTATTTTAATGTTGGACGTATTCATAGATTGGCATTCAAAACAATCTAAAAGAAAATCTCATACTGTCTTGTTTATGTGACGCCATCTTTGAACAATGTTTGTTTCAGCAAAGACAGCTAGGCAAGATGAGATGAAATATGGTTAGTTCTATGTTCAGTTGCAATGCTGATATCAAAGAAACAAAGTTGGCAAAATATGAACTTCAAGGGTTGAAAAGTTGTACTCAGTTACAAGGGAAAGGGCTTTGTATAAAAGTTGTGCCCCATTTAGAACACAGCACAAGAACAAAATGGGATAGGAACAAGATAAGAATTTGGTAGTAGCTGAAGCTTATTTCTAATCTGAGAAAGTCCTTCTAAGTCAGACAAGATGAGAATAAATACAAATTTCAAAAAAAATATTTTTGGTATTTGTAGAACAGAGAAGGGCAAGTGAGGTAAGGTTGAAAGTTTGTGTTGATACTTTAATAGTCATGAATAATTCATTGATGTGCTATGTGTGTACTAAATTTTGAAACTGGTTTACTCAATAGTAGCTCTTTGGTTTGACTGTTAACTTTTAGGAGTTAATTGATTCACGTGCTGCTTTCAACACAAGGCTTCCATCCAATTTTTTAACTCCATTGTTAGAACATATTACATGTTTGAAAAAGTTATGTATATATGATATAAATATAACTCATGTTTAATTCTCACTGTTGACAATGACACATGGAAGATTGCTTTTAAAATTATACACCCATTTGAAAACAAACATCAAGTTACTTTCAACACTGAAAAAAAATATCTCAGTAGTGACTGCCAAATCAGCAAATACACTTTTTTGAACATCTGTTCTTAGGAAGACATTACATATCATATATTACATAGGCATAAAACAGATACATCATCTCCCAATATTCTTGTTTTTTAATCATTTTAAACGGCAGAGGAACTAACATCAACATACATTCATCATATCATCTATCTGACAGTATTAAACTTCCATGTCATCAATATCACCATGGCAGACCTTTTTATATTTTACCAGCTAAAACAAAGAATCAGATGTTATCTTCTCTAAATTTAGAAAATGGGCAGAACTGATTCCCTCCCCCCCATTCTCATTATACCTGAAAACAGGCTACCTTAGAAGATCCAGAAGTGATGATATATTGCTCTACTGTGAAATACTTGATGGCATGTTTTGCTCCTCAACTGTTACCACATTCTGCCAAATGATAGGAATGATCATGAATCAGATGATGGAGCAAATGTTGCTTCTGTATTATTTGATCCCAAACAGGGTTTTAAAATGACTTGCCAGCACTGATTTTTATAGAAGAGATAAATGAAGAGGTGATTTGCATTTCTGAGGGCCTGTGGCAACACACAGCAAATGGGCAGTCAGCATTTTTATATTGCCCACTTAAAATTTCAGTAGAGTGAAAATGAAAAACAGATAAAATAAAGGGAGCAGGCAGGAGGGTGGGGGAGAGAGAGTGTAACTAAAGCAACAACACTCTTCCTAGATGGTTTATGTCCTTAATTATTATTCCTAGATAGGGTAATACTATCTGATTGGAAAGGAAACAGCTTGTTTTGCGAAGAATAGATCTTTTTTGCCCGGCACAGTTTGCAAAGAAAGCAGTCTTATGACAGATTTGAAATTTCTGAGGCAAGTTTTATACCTTTATCTAACAGAAGTATTAAACATGAACATTGTCCTTTGAGCTAGAAAATAAGAAATAATCGATAGAAATAATAACAAAACAGATCAGGATAATCACCTTTGGATTAAAAAGGTACATCATTTGTGAGAGGTGATGTATTTTTCTCCAACAGCCTGATCTCAATGGCACAGCAAGAGACAACCTTTTATAGGAAATTCTAATGTCACTATGGAAATGCAACTGAAAGTATGTATGGGGAGCCTGTCAAATGCTTGGTGAATATGCTTTAAAGTTAAAGCAGTATGAAATTCATACAGGGCTACATATAGGGAATTGAAGCCACAGAGTACCTCAAAGATGAAATATTCTGTGAACAACCTACTGTACCTTGGAAAATGATTTTAATATTGGTATTTTTTATTCTTCCATGGCAAGTCCAACACATGAATGGACAGAACCCTGAAAAGGTGTGGGGGTAAAACAAATTTAAAATTAGGGCATATAAATACATTATATTCTCATTCTGGTAATGTTTGTATCCAAATTATATCTATATTGTCAATATGTATGATTGGGTTTATGTGTATGTGTTTGTGGGAGCACAACAGATTCTAAATGGGCAAGTTCATATCTTATTGCTGCTGTTCTGGAGAAAAGATTGTGGAAACCTATTTTATCCTAAACAGAAAAGGTGAGTCTTTGTAGGAAACCTATGTACCTAATAATAGTGTATGGCTATATTTCACAATTTTAGCTTCATGATGTTTTTGTATGGACATGGCAAGGTTGACAAAATTCCTGCCAGTGGGTCTGACCTGGTCTACTAATTGTCCTGTTAGCCTTTGATGGATACTTCTCCCAATTCCAAAGCCTTAGGCCTAATTTTACCTGTACATATCCTTTTCCCCCACTTCCTATGCACACCTTTTCCAACTGCAACAACCATTTAAAGCTTTGCTTCATGCCTCCTACCAATACCCATGTAGCACAGCTTTTGATTGCTTTTCTCCCTGTTCTCATTACTCTTGTTGTTGCTTAATTCAAGCTGGACATCTGCATACTCCATAAGCAAGCTGTCATTAGACATATCAAATGACTTTGCCCTTCTAATTTTATATTGTTTATTTTGATTGTATTGTATTCTCCAAACACATCCAGCTGTTATGATACTGTATATAACCTTATCAGGCATAAAATGAAATTGGACAATTCAACTTACATCTGACTTAGGGCGCTGATTCCAGAGCCAAGATAGCAGAAGGCGATTTTCAGTGCTGCTAAGAGAAGCATCAGTGGACCTCAGATTTCATCTGATTCAATTTTTCTCTGATTATACATGCCTCCTGTTACCCACCAAAAGCTGTCCCCTTTCTACTACACATTTACTACAATTCTTCCAAATGGTTCAAGGCTCTTCACGTGATTCTGCATAATTTATCTCTCCACCCTGTTTTATTCTTAGTTCAAGGAAGGAGGGACACAGAGAGTGACTGGCCAGACATCCACTGAGTTCAGTAGTAGTACATAGTTGTAGGATAAGAGTGTGAGTTTATAATCTGAAATGTAAAGGAAGGAAAAATAGCATATAAAGTACCAAGCTAGAAGCCAGGAGACTGTAAGTTTAATTCCACTTTAGGTATGAAAGCCAGCTAGGTGACTTTAGGGAAGTCACTCTCTCTTAGCCCAACCCACATCCCAGGGTTGCTGTTGTTTTGAGAAAAATAGGAGGGAAAAATATTGTGTGTACTCACCACCTTGAGTTATTTACAAAAATAATAAGGGTGGGAAAATGAATGAATAAACAAATACATAGACAAACAAATAAATAAATAAATAAATAACTCCAGGAAGGCTGCACATGTTGTGAAAATGATTTAGAAGATGTACTTGAGACCTCATGCAATTGCAACACTGCTTTGTTCTTCATTTAAGCTGCCTAACGTTTTACAGTCTTCTTAAAAGAGACAGACAGACAGACAGACAGACAGACAGACAGACAGACAGACAGACAGACAGACAGACAGACAGACAGACAGACAGAGAATGATAGTCTGTTGCTTTAAGGCAGGGGTGTCAAACTGCCAGACCACGGGCCAGATGCATCATAGCAAAATCACGCCCACCCCATTGCCGGCAATGGCAAAAAAGTCAAGATACATTGCAACGCGTCACATGACGTTGCGAGTCTGACCCCCCCTGCTTTAAGGCATCTTCTTATTAAAGTTAATGTGACTCTTTAAAGCAATATATTTTTTTTTATTATTTTTGCAGAAGCCTGTAGAATTCAGATTACTTTTACAAATGCAGAGTTGTTGTAGTTGTAGTTTTACCTGTAGGAGGTCTGAAGTACTTTTTTTTTTTTTTTTTTTTACAATTTTCAAAGAACGTACAGGTTTAACCTTCAGTCAGGATTGTATCCCCTGTGATATCAGCAATAGTCTGATGCAGCCTGCCAAGTTTTACAGGTTGGATAAATACAATGTAGCATACAAGACATTTGGAAAGGTATTCAATTAGGTTTCAGCATATTTTTTTATTCAGTTAAGAAAGA
>NW_015388491.1:90711-99952 GCF_001527695.2 Protobothrops mucrosquamatus
TTTTTTTTTTTTTTTTTTACAATTTTCAAAGAACGTACAGGTTTAACCTTCAGTCAGGATTGTATCCCCTGTGATATCAGCAATAGTCTGATGCAGCCTGCCAAGTTTTACAGGTTGGATAAATACAATGTAGCATACAAGACATTTGGAAAGGTATTCAATTAGGTTTCAGCATATTTTTTTATTCAGTTAAGAAAGACTTAAAATAGTCAACAGGTCTAGTAGCATGAATGATGACATGTGACTCCTATGTGGGCTTTATGCATATTTATGTATATTTTTACCTAGATCATAGCAACTGTCAAAAGCTCCTTACTAAGGAAAAACCAGATTAGAATAAAAATGAAAATATTAATAAATATGTAACTAATACAACAGTGGCCTTTTTTTCAAGCAGTGGACTTTTTTATCAGCAAAACAATGGAGAAGTTTAATACTAATAAAAAAGACAACTTTCTTTTCTTGTGATACACATTTTCTCATTTTATTAGGTCTGAGATTGAAAATGGGCTATTGTGAAGGAATACTGACTTAGTGCAGTGGTCTGTGAGATGAGATAAAGGTGAAATACTAAACACACACGCAAAGAATGTGTGAAAAAGTGAAGTGATGAGATGTTTTCGAAGATGGTTGCTTTTAGAGTGATTGAGGTACTGAATCATGTCTGTTGGGAAAGGTAAGCAAATGGGGAAAGCAATCAATTAAAAACAAAATTGGAATCCATGTGCCCAGGTAAAACTATTTGAATACACATACATACCATGAGAAATATCATGTCAACGTGTTGTGACTTTTCATTAATCCTAAGAGGTCTATAAATACAATTTAGTGCTCAAGCAATCCCTAAGCAGACTCATCCGTAATAGAGAATGAGAAAGATCTGGCAGGTTCTTATTTGTTTTCCCAATGAAAGATGTTCTGTAAAATAGTCACAGCACTACCACATGACAATGGTGCCTTTTACCAAGTGTCAGCAGTATAAAAATATTTTTCTTACTTTCGCAGCAATCCCATGAAATCTCAGTCAGCTTTCCTGGGTCCATATACATTGTTCATTTCTCCTTCAAGGACAGAAGTTGGATTGCAATCTGACAGCCCCTTACGGACTTTCTGCTAATACCATGACTGAAAATGATGATGTTTTATGGATCTCTTTATAGATACGAGATGAGAGATGGATGAAGAGATAAAAGCTTGTAACATGAGAGAGGCTTAAGAGTCACTAATTTTGTTTGTTTATTTTACTTATTCATTTTACTTATTTATTAAATTTTTATGCTGCCTATCTCCGCTATAAGGTGACTGTTTTAAAATTTTGATTTATTTTTTTTAAAAAATGGGAAAAAAGAAAGACAACACATCATATAAACAAAATAAAAAGGAGAGTGTAATAAACTCTTGTAACCAGTCAGGCATTTAATTAAGCATGAAAAGGTTTTGTTGAAGGGCTTTTTAAAGAGAAATGTATTCCATGCTGTCTGTTTATAACACTCTTCCTATTTCATAAATTACAACTGTTCAAATTATTTATTTTTCCTTTGCGTAAATGGGAAACATAATACCTGCTCTTCAGTAATTAAAGGTAAAGGTTTCCCTGTCCATTTGTGTCCAACTCTATGGTCTGGTGCTCATCTCAGTTTCTTAGCTGAGGGAGTCAATACTGTCCAAAACATTTTCCATGGTCATGTGGCCAGCATGGCTATATGACAAAGGTGCCTGGAATACTGTTACCTTCCCACTGAAGTGGTACCTATTTATCTACTCATATTTGCATGGCTTCGAACTGCTAGGTGGGCAGGGGGTAGGGCAAGTAACAGGAGCTCACCCATTTCATGGTGCTCGTGTCTCAAACCTGGACTGTCAGCTTTCCAGTTGACAAACTCAACGTCTTTAACTGATGAGCCATCACACACACACACCGCCACACTACCTACAAATCTCTAAAGTGCTATGCTTCAAAAAAAAAAACATATAAAAAGACAACACCATCAATATAACATAAATTTCAATATATGAACTCCACAGTTCTAAAATCTGGGATGCTATCAGAAGTTAGGTATGTAGTCCTCAAAATGAATTTGGAACAAATGATGACATCTGTTCATGGACACGAACCAAAGCTGTCCATTGTTTTTGTTCCTTCTCTGCAATATTCACTCTGTAATGTCTGTTTTTCCACAAATCTGGTTTTGACATAAAAGTGTCACCATAGGGTACTTGAAATCTCATATATCAACAAAACTGGAAGCCGCATGCTGATATATTCTAAGTGACGATTTCTAGCTTTCCAGCAAGGCACAGTCATCTCCCACCAAGGTTCAGAGTAGAGAGGAGCTAGTCTAAGCCCTTTTAAATACTGCATAACCTTTTACATTTTCTACTCTGTGGGATGCTCAGACTGCAAATCCGCAGCCACTTGAGCTGAAATAATCCCAGCAATATTCCATTGACCTCTAAGAAACCATTTTTTTTTCTGAAGACAGTCACTTCTGATAGAAGATGCAGCCTGCAATCTAAACCCCATTTAGACTATCCGTTAATGAGTATTCAATCCCATTGAAGCCAATGGGGCTTAGCCAGTTTAAAGCTAATTGTCCCAGCTTCAGTTGTTTGCACAATGCATTCTTGATCTGCACTTCTGAAATTCAGCAATTTCAATTCTGTGGAGTAGGTAGGATTTGTTCTGAAAGTATACTGGCTTGAAGAAAGAAGCCAAACATGCATTTCATAGTAAGAATGGGATTTGCTCTAAGCTGTGCTATAATAAGGGATTCAGTCTAAAAACAACCATGCTCATTTTCCATTAATTTAAATGAGGCCACCTGGAAACACTACCCATGTACTGTTGCAAGGAAGACAATGTCTCCACCAGTAGTATTGAAATAATCGTCGCCACAGCTGTTCAGTCTGCAAATAACAAGCCATGGCATTCTGAGACAACATTACAATTTCTCAAAGTCACCCACAAACGTCTTAGCCCTGTAATCACAATGCACCCATCTATGGGCCTTCAAGTAAATAAACAAAATGAGATTGTTTGCTTCACAGGCTGAAGGAAGATTTTTTTTCCCCTTAATGTGATTCCCAAGATTGCATGGAACTTCATTAAATATAAGAGCCCATATAAGGAGGGCCACATCTCTTGGGATACAATACCAGAAGCACATACTATTTTACCAGTCTCACTTAAATCTCTCCTGAAATATCTTGAAAGAGAAGGGAATTCTGCCAAGCTTCTCTCTTTTATTTTCCTGAGGTGCTTCTATTGATGAGCATTTTCTGTCTGTGGCAGCCCCCACAGCCCAGATGACTTATGACAAAGTTCTGCTCACCGGATCTAATATCTTGCAGAAAAGTACAGAGGTGAGTGGGTGTGAATAGTTTGTTTCCAGTCTGTTTGGTTCTTCTGGTACTCGTCTTGCTTGGTTGGCTTTTTTTTTAATCTAAGTCTCCTGAGATCCAAACTGCTGTGTCTTCTTTTTTTTCTGCCTCCCAGCTCTGTATTTATCTAGCTTCTGCTTAAAATACTATTTTGTATTCTCTTTCTTTTCTCCTGCCAGTTTCCTTGCAATCTCTCCTTCCAGCTTCAGCTCTTCTAAATCTGCTTTAACTCCCCTCCCCTTTTCACCACTTTAAACTCCCTTTCACACTGTTGTTCCAATATCTCTTCTCTTTCTACTTCTTGCCTTCCTCCACCCTCTCCCAATGGCAGGAAGAGAGATAATACTCCCCTAGGGCAGTGATCCACATCTCAGAGCTCTTTATTTTGCAGTCAACCTTTGTTACCAAAATCCACATCCCCCTTTCCACAAAAAGACACAGTTGTTCCAAGGACAATTTGAGAATGGAATGGAATAGAACAGAACAGAACAGAACAGAACAGAACAGAACAGAACAGAACAGAANTGTTTTGTACTTTAGGCATTGCATTGGCTAATTATGTTGAACTCTCCATATATATATATTAACCAACCTTTTATTATACCTGTCATGCCAGTGAAAGTTACACAATTAGCATGCAATAAAGATATACACACCCTTACTTAAGATTACTTTTAACAATCAAATTATCTGTGATCAAAAACAGTTGGGCAGACAAGTAAGTTGAAATGCAAGTAAACCAAATGAAAATGCTCCGATACAAAAGAAAGTTACTGGTATGGTAACTCATGTTATTCTGTATCCACCGTTTTGTTTTGGGCAATAGCAGGTTGTATACTATTCTTAAATTTTGTTGCCATTTCAGGTATAATACTGCCATTCTTGATAAAAAAAAAAAGGTGTTTCAGGTAGAAATGATCCATTTGTGTTAGAAATGTCATGCTTTCAATCTGGCAAGTAGTATGTGAATTTTCTATATTGGAATTCAAGACAGATAATGTGAATTCATAACTGTCTGTACCCCTAACCGAGCGAGAAAATCAATTTTCAAGTACAAGTCCTAAAGTGTGTAAATCAAGAAGAGCTATCATAACATTTTCCTTATAGAATTCTGTGTTGGATCCAAATTTGTCTGCCATAAATGTACAATTATAGGATACTCTTTATGAGATAGCAGCAGTGGTGGGATTCAAATATGTGAACAACCGGTTCTCTGTGTGGATGCCGCTTCTGGAAGTCGGTTCTGGGCCTGGGCAACAAAAAATTAGCTATCGGTTCTGCCAAACTGGTGCAAACCATTTGAATCCCACCACTGGATAGCAGGCATGACAAATATAATTTTGGATTTACAATATGCCTTATAAACACATATATCTCAACTACTATAGACACTGTTATTGTGGACTCAACTTGAACCCTGCTGAAAAACCTTCATTTACAGTAGTAGAATAAGTTGCTGAAGTCAACATTTATCATTGTTGCTAAAAAGATTTCAGTCCCTAAGGATCCCATTTTTTCTCAGCCCTAGGCAGGAGACAATGACAAAACACTTTTGGTGGGTGAGGGGGAAACCCTTGTCTAAGTAGCCTCCAAAAATCAGAGATGATTAAATGAATTTTTTTAAAAATACAATTTTTAAAACTGATAGTCTAAAAATGTATGCAGTTGATTCTAAAGAAAATACTTGTTCAAAGTTTGATTATCTGTACGATAAAATGTGATTCTTTATAGATAAAGTTTTCCAGGCAGATAAGAATGGAAATTAGAGAAAACCTTTAATGGGAGTGTTCCCCAAAGGGAGAATTTGAATCAATGACTAATGGCAAGTATTCAGTGTAATTGCAACAGTAATTCTATTTAATTGAGCCTTTTTAAGGCTATCAAGTGATCTTCAGGGGTTTTTTTTCCCCCTGAATCTCAGTTTTCTCAAGTTCATGGAAGTTGACTCTCAAAAGATGGGCATGAAAATAAATGATACTTGACAACCTGTGCCCCATTGGGTCATCATTTCAATAATTTTTCCTTACCCAAAAGAAAAACAGAACGATCGTGGGTGGGCAAAAAAAAAAAAAAAGCAGTGGGAAATGGGAGTGACATCTGGCTTCCTGCCAGCTTCCCCATTGAGTATCCTTGTGGGAAGTGGGCAAAGAGTATCAGAAATCCTCCCTCCCTCCCTCACTCCCTCCCTCACTCCCTTCCCTCCCTCACTCCCTCCTTCCCTCCCTCCTTCTCTCTCTCCTTCCCTCCCTTCACAATCTATCATTTCACCCAATTAAAAGTTATATAGTACCAAACAGATACAAGCGTTTTAGGAGTACTGTATATGGATGTCAACCACAAATGCAGAACCTCTGGCTCCAGATGGTGCTGAACTACATCTCATAACCGGTGTTGCCAATATCATAAGATGCTCAGGATTGTAATTCATCAAAACTGACATGCCAATGATTCTCTTTCCCTGATTAAAGTCTGCACAGAAATTGTTCCAAGAGCTAACAGTCCATGCTTTTTATTCAGTAAAATGATACTAAGAGAACCAGGACTGGAATCTATTTAGTACTAAACAGGGATGAAATGTGCCAGTTCCGTTTTTCCCTCTAACCCAAAGTTTATTGTAATACTATTTCAATATCAGTTTGTGAGTTCAAAAGCTATTTGCTTGAAAATTCAAATGCACTTCTGAGTGCATAGCTTTAATGAGCAACCCTTTTGAAAATGTCTTTCTTTTCCTGCCCTTTCTTCTCTCTTGTTGCAAGATAACTAGCTGAAGTTTTCCAACGTAAGCAACAAAGATCAAGCATCAGGAAACTGTGAAATATATTTAATCAGAACCAAGTCTTCTGGGGTTACTGCCCTGCCCGCAAACCCTCAGTGGTTGAGCCACCAACGTCTATAAGCCTCAATAGCTGCATTTTAACTTCACTCGCCATTGAAAACAGCATGGGAAAGCTACTTATGCTAGCACCAATGGCAATAGTACTTTGACAGACCTAAGCACTAGCGGGCTACAACTAAAACAGTTGCTTCATTGTTCAGTCACAGACAAAGGGATAGAAGGATAGGAGGGGGGGGGATAGATACAGTGAAAGCAATGTTTGTATTTTTGGCAAGTCAGCAATGACAGAACCGCCAATGACTCTTCTCTCCAAGTTGCACCAGAACAGCGAGCCAGCATGACTGTCCCCAAGGAGCCATGACTAATGACGCTGAAAAGAAAAGATCACTTTCTCTCATTCAGTACTTTTAACCTGTTTCAGAGATACTAGTCAGACAGGAAGAGAGATGCTTTTATTTTCTGAAGAAAGGAGGAAGAGAAAGGGAACCGTCAGCATTATGTTCCACTGGTGTAGAAATAAATACAGATAATGGCATTTGCATGGAAATCACGTTTTATGGCCTAGAGCAGGTGAGATTTATGGTATCCACACCACTTCATTCTGGAAGATTTTTTTCCCCCTCTGGACTTAAAGAAATCTGTCCTGGAAATTTTGCTAGATTTATCTGATCGTTTATTATATCTCCACTTTATTATTTTTACAAACTCAAGACAGCTAACATAGCTCCTTCCCTATATTCCCCACAACAACAACCCTGTGAGGTGGGATGGGCTGAGAGAATATGACTAGTCCAAAGTCATCCATTTTGCTTTCTTGCCTAAGGCAGGACTAGAACTCATAGTGTCCTGATTTCTAGCCTGGTGTCTTAATCACTAGATCAAACTTTGTCAGGCTTAATAAATCAGGAACCAGGGTTATTCAAATGAGTACATGTTTATTCCCACCTATCTTTCTACAAGAATCTGAACTACTAATGGTTTGATTCAGATTCATATTCAGATAACCTTTATTGTCATTTTTTCCTGTGGGCACAACAGCACACATTAAAAATGAAATTTAGTTGCTTGCTCTCAAGTGTACACATACATAACACACATTTAAAACATACTATATACAACATATGTATAGACCTACAGCCTTACATATAAATAACATATAAATATTAATCACTGTCGATCTTGAATACATAACGGAAGGAGGAAACTTTAGAGTTCACAAGGTTAATGCTGTATGGAACAAAGCTGTGACTGAATCTGGATGTTCTGCTTCGGATACCACAGAGCCTCCTCCCAGAAGGTAACAAGGAAAATAGGTTGTGAAGAGGATGTGTAGTGTCCTAGATAATCTTGTGGACCCTGCTCAAGCAACACTTATGTGCTGTGTCCAGGATGGAAGGGAGGAAACTACCAATGATCTTTTCAGCTATTGTCACCACTCTCTGCACCACCTTCCTGTCTGAATGGTGAAGGCAAATTGGTGCTAGATAAGAGTCAATGGAATTCAAGGAGGGCTGGACTTACATCTCTTGTGGGCACAAAGGGATTCCAAACTAATGACACGCTTGATCCCTTCCTCTCAGACTCATCCTAGTCATCTCCTACAAATTGGCTCTTATTTGAATAATAGATGAACACTTATTATCCAAATGCAGATTAGCTTTGATGTGTTTTCCAATCCATGATTACAACAAATATCTACAAATATATTATTTCCAAAGATGTATCCCTAGGATTATCAGAGGGTCCTGTAAAGGTCTATGGAGGGGTATATAAGTCTAAGTGCTATTGCTATTGCTATGATCTCCTATGTAGTTGTGATAGGCAATTCAAATGCATTACTTATGAAGATAGTCTAGGCTGTGTGGATCAGTCTACTTAGGTATTAGCTTTACTTTTATCCATTGGTTGGTTGATTTATTGCATTTCTATTCCACTGCAATCACAAAGATTCTCTGCAGGTTAGATAGAATATAAAAGGAGAATTTAAGACATCAATGGCAACATCCATGGAACCATCTAAAGCTTTACCAAAACATCATAAATAACACTTATAAAAGCAATACCAAGCCAAAAGCAACAAAAAAGGCAATACAACTGAAGTTAAAGATGGCCATATAAAATCAGGAGAAGGTTCTCTCGAACAACTTTGTCTTCAACAGTTACTCAGCTAACAACAACAAAAAATTGGTTAGCCTAATTTCTAGCAGGAGACTGTTCCCTAGCATTGGAACTGCAACATGGGAGCAGTGTCTTCTCATTTCAACCAAGCCCCCTGAAAATGTGAGATTTGTAACAATTTCTCCCTATTTTGTCTCCACAAATCAAGCCATAAAGGTTTTCTACATCAAAGCCAGCATCTTAATTTGTACCTGGAAACCAACTGCCAAGCAGCTTAGAGTCTTAAAATCTACTTTGCTTCCAATACTGGGAGCCAGTAAGTCTGTAGGCTGTTGCATTTTGGAGCAAGTGTAGTTGCTGGGTAGCCTTTAAGGACAGCCCCACTTATAGCATGTTACAGTAGTCCATTTGGGTAGTTATCAGTGCATAAGTTGCTCCAGCTAGATTCTCCTGCCCAGGGACATTCAAGATGAAGCTGGGCAGAGAACCCTATGTGTCTATCCCTTCCATCTGCTGTGCCAGCAGGAATTATGAGTCCAGAAGGACTCCCAAGTTTCAAAACTGTTTCCTGATATTTACTTATTATTCCACCTTTGTTATATTTATAACTTATAAATATAAATAACTTAAAACTCCTCCTCCTGTTTTCCTCTATAAGGTGGGTTAGACTGAGAGAGAGTGATGGGCCAAAGTCCCCCAACTGTCTTTCATGCCTAAAGTGAGACTAGAACTAAAAATAATGTAGAGTGATTGCCCATCAAGGAATAACTCTGAGGGTGACATGAGTCTCTGATATATCAACATCAACTTCAATTTACCAAAGTTCAGCTTCAATCTGTTCTCTCCCATCCAGGCCATGACAGCCTCTAGGCATTAGGAAAGAATATTGACAAATAGCCCATGCTG
>NW_015388491.1:101169-103569 GCF_001527695.2 Protobothrops mucrosquamatus
AAACATCAGAATACTGATATTATCAAATTGTTGAGTGACTTTTCCCAGTAATATAATATAGATGTTAAAAAAAAGAAGAGGGAAAGATAGCCAATCCCTTAATGCCAAAGCCATCATGGACCACAGTTCAAACTCTAACAAAAATGCTCTAGCTGAACCAATGATATGTCAGGCTCAGGTAATACCTGAGCCAGGAAGCCAGGAATCACAAGAGGCTTATCAAACAAGAACCATCAGAACAACTGGAGCAACCAGATGTTCATTCATGGCCTCCAAGGCCTCAGACTAAGAGAGCAGAGCAAAGATGCTCAATAAGGCTTCTTGCCAAGCAAGGAAGTAGCTCATGATTACAAGAGGCAACCTGAAAAGTGTTGCTCTGTTGGAACCAACTATCTAATTTCTGCCCTTGTGTGTCATTCTTGTGAATCTTGATTGTAAAACTCTGGCCTTGAACTGATTGTCTCTGAACTTTGGATTGGATTTTCACTAATCTTCTATGTGTTCCTACTGAAGATTAAACCACTCAGGCAAGCTTTCTTTTCCAGAGACTCTTTACATTTCTTTTTTTTGTGTGTGGCTTCTGTTATCTATTCAGCCTTGAGTAAATTGCTATGATCACCTAGCAACTGAGTGTGTTTGAATTTGAAATCTGAAACAGGATAAGGACCACCACGCCAACCTCTTTTCCCTCACCACACTTTGAAACTACCCTCTGATAGAGTGAAACTATTGTAAAATAATGTTCCTACCTCCAATCCCTGTAGATAGTCCAATAGGGTACAATGGTTGATGCTATCAAAAACTTCAGAGAGGTCCAGTAGAACCAGAATGGTGCATTATCCCCAGGCAGGTTTTGACCTGGATCATCCAAGACAGTGGCCAATATCATCTTCATCCCAAACCCAGGCCTAAACCTAAACGGAAAAGGCTCCCAATAATCCACTTCCTTTAAAGTGCCGCAAAGTTGATCTGAGAACATTAGCTCAATAAGATATTCTAGAAAGGGAAGGTCAAAGACTGGCCAATAGTTATCCAGGAATGGCATTTTTCAATACTGTGAGTAATTCCCACTTCCTAGGCCAAGGTCATTGTTCAGTCATTGACAATTTCCTGGATTCAAATGGAGAAAGAAAGAAAAAAGGAATGAATTTCACCACTTTTGGAGTACTTTTACAAATGGATAGGCATGCAGTCACTTGAATTCAGTGAGAGAAGGAGTGATGTCTTCCATCTGAACTACTGTCTGTGCTATTTGAACCAGAGGGAGCTCATTTACCATCTGCTACAATTTCAGATAGAGATAAGATAGGCTTTCCTCTTTAACATGTTAGAGTCCTGGGGAGTTATTGTATTTCTAAATGCTTCCTGTCAAAGACCAGTTCATAAAATAGCATTGCTAGGGAGAGGCACAGAAAGCAATCATAACCTCAGTTGCTACGTGGAAAGAAGGAATAGAAAAAGAACTTCCTGAAATGATCAAACAAGAAATGCAGACTCTCGTGAATGAATAATACCAACCATTATAAAGTAACGGCAAAGGGAATGTGAACATATGAGGGGAAAGGGCTTTGAGATGTCCTTGATCATCACTTTCTATTTTCTTATAGAATGGAAGAATAATTTAAACCTGGGAGTCTGTTTCACTTGCCTTCTGAAGTGACACTGCTTGCCGTATTTCACACATTCAAGAAGAGTTGAAAATCTTTTTCATCTGATGCTCCCCTAGCCGGCATATTGATGTCTTGCATTATCCCAGAAGAATTTCACAACAGGGTATATATATTCAGAATTTCTGGTTAATATAAGATATCTGCCAAGTGGGAACAGATGGTGGAAAGTGAACATCTCCTGTTCCTGCTCTCAAAATAGCCTTTCTGTCCTTACAATTCTTTGCTTACTATCCCATCCATTGCTAAGTACTCTTCCTGGGTTATAATCAAAAATAAAACCCAAATCAGAGTCAGGGATGTTGGAAATAAACCAACAATTAAAAGACTGTTTGGAAAGTGTATGTCTCAAGGCTTTTGAGAAAGTTAACAAAAGAGGGATGCTCCTTAACTAAAGCAAGCAGTACAATCCAAAGAACTAGAGCAGGACCTGTGCATAAGCCTCCATTATCTCAATAAGAGGCAGGTAGAATAGAAAAAAAAGAGGCTTTAGTCTCAAATAGCCTGCATCATAGCCACATGACATAAGGCTTTCAGGGTAATAACAAGCTCTTTGCATTTTACCCATATGGCATGTGGTTACAAAAAATGCCTTGCCAGTATGAAAGGTCACTCCAAGTCCCATTGGCTTGCAAACAGGAATCAGGTTTACAATGCAAAAATAAAGTTGAGGCTGTAATTTTATTAATTTTATTCTACTGTTTTGGAAAGAGTTAGAAAATTAATGCTTTTT
>NW_015388491.1:105826-111550 GCF_001527695.2 Protobothrops mucrosquamatus
ACACACACACACACACACTATTAGATATAAAAAGCCAATTTGGTGTAGTGGTTAAGGCATCAGGCTAGAGACCATGAGTTCTAATCCTGCTTTAGGAAAGAGGCAATGGCAATGGCAATCCCTTTCCAAAATGAAGAAAACCTAAGGTATTTGTCCAAACTGTCACCAGAGTCAATACTGGTTTGAAGGTGTGTATGTGTGTGTGTATGAATGATATAGCTTTAGTAATCAGGGTTAAATAATGTACGGCCTTTTAAAAAATATTTAATTTCTGACTATTTTCATTTGTTGGGATAAAGGTTTCTTATTATCAAATACAGTTAGTCCTTGACTTACTACAGTTCATTTAGTGACCATTCAAAGTTACAACGGCACTGAAAAGAGTGACTCATTACTGTTTATCACAATTATGACCATTTTTTCACACGTATGACCATTGCAGCATCTCCATGGTCATGTGATCAAAATTTGGACGTTGGGCAACTGATTCATATTTATAAGAGTTGCAGTCTCCTGGGATCATGGGATCACTTTTTCCCACCTTCCGACAAGCAAGGTCAATGGGGAAGCCAGATTCATTTAACAACTGTGTTACTAGCTTAACAACTGCAGCCATTCACTTAACGGTGCCAAGAAAGCTGATAAAAATCTCACTTAACATCTGTCTCGCTTAGCAACATAAATTTTGGGCTTAATTGTGGTCGTAAGTCGAGGACTACTTGTATGAAAAACATGTCAGTGATGCAATCACTAGAACAGGGGTCCTCAACCATGGCAACTTTAAGTCTTATGGACCAACTCCCAGAATTCCTCAGTCCACAAGTCTTAAAGTTGCCAAGGTTGAGGACCCCTGCACTAGAATGTTAGCTGGAATTAAATTCCATTAAAGTCAATATAAATGTGTATAGCGTATAGCTCTATGTACAACTGTTGACATTTTCTGAGAATGGAAACAGTTGAAATTCTTCTGGGGTGATGAGAGATTATGTATGAAATGTAAAAATAGTACAACAGCATTATTAGACTCTAATACCTTGTTGTAGGTCTTCAATCTGTTCAGAACTTAAGGTAAAGTGAATTGACTCCTTGGATATTTTGGGACACTGCTCCAGCCACTTTCCCTGAATGTATGTAAAAATCAGAAGTTAATTAATGCAATGCAACATTTTAACACAATGTAGATGCATGTAGTCAGTGTTAAAATTCCCAGTCCCTAATAGTTGTTGGGTTTTTTTTTTGTTGCAAGCTGGATTCTAATAGTTCTAGGCATAAAGAAGTTAATACAAGTTATGTGAAAGCACACTCATCTAACAGCATACTCCCTAATGAGCTGTCAGTTCTCTCAAACTAAACAATTAAAAGGAAATATATGCTACATCATCTCCTTTGGAAGAATCCTACTTGCATTCTTATGTGTGAAAAGCAATCAGGCTTTAATCCATTAAAAAAAGAACCTTTAAGCTAGATTTGTTCTCCCCAACTAGCAGGCATTAACATTAATTAATTAATTTTAATTGTTTTACAATAATTCAACAGTACATATGCTAAAAAGTGTCATGAAAAAAATACATTCCTGAACTCTATTAGAACTACAAATATACACCAGCCTAGAAACAGCAGAGAACTGGAGGCTGTAATCTATGACTATTTATTTGGGAAATGAATGAATATTAAATGTATTAGGACAGATGTAGGATTAAAATGCTCATAAAAAATCTTGATGATTTGGGAAACAGGCATTGATCATGCATAATGAGAAAGGCACAACGTGTGGCCTAGGGATCTATGGGTACAGCCCTCAGAATTCTTCAAAAGTTGTCACTGTTATATTTTTTAATGTGACAGAAAAGAAATGATTAAACACACGACTGGAGAGCAGCGGTATTAAACATTTAATAAAGTGTAAATGAAATTAAAGCAAATATTGTTTGAGCACTTTCCATTACTTAACATGAGATGTATCCCTTGGCCCAGAAAGAATTATGCATCTTGGTTTAGCTGCTAAAACTATTGATGAATCTTGTCGCTTTCTGTTCAAGAGTGAAGGAACTGGCCTTGGTCCTGAAATATCTCCCGTTTCACCACTTCTTGTAGCCTTGGTAGACAAGATGCAGGCCACCTCAAGGAGTCCCCTTAAAAATCTGCCTCACTTAAGATTCTTCAGTGTGGAGGTATAATTGCTAGAGGGGACCAAGTGGATTTATAAACAATACAAGTTTGGTCTAATGCTTAAGGTACCAGGATAAAAAGCAGGAGATTGTGAGTTCAAATCCCGTTTAGCCATGAAAAGCAGCTTGGTGACTTTGAGTCAGTGACTTCTCAGTTATTGTTGTGGGGAAAGGTTTATGATTGTAAGTCACCCAGGGTTATCCTGAGATAAAATGGGTGGCCAATTAATTTAATAGATAGATAGATAGATAGATAGATAGATAGATAGATAGATAGATAGATAGATAGATAGATAGATAGATAGATAGATAGATAGATAGATAGATAGATAATGTTCACCACTAGGAGTTGTTTGTAAATATAATAAAGGTGGGATATCAATAAATAAATAAGTTTATATTACCAAGATCAAATATTTGACCTTGCTGGGCTTCCATACTGTAGGAAGATGAGCTACCCTGTTTCTTGTTGTGTTATTACTTCCCCATATATTTGGAGACGTGTGAAAGTGTGCCTGAAGTAACATGCTTGTTTCTTTGATATTGATTAAACTGTATTGCACCAATAAAGTATAGCTCACATACACTTTGGCATGGGATACATTTATCATTCCTAAAATTCACAGTAAAAAAGTCAACAAGACCTATCTCTGGAACCCCTTCATTCACCAACTCCAAGATACCCAAAGATGAGTTGACCCTTTGAAAGAGAAACCAAGCTAAACTGCTTTTGAAATATTTTTATTTTGGACATCTAATTAAACTGCTAGGGGAAGATACAGTTCAAATGAGTTGCCTGTTTTACAGATATAATTAATTATGTGGGTGCTATTAATTTAACATGTCCCTTTATAGGAAGCAAATGATCCAATGATCAAAATCATTCTAAAAATTAAAAAATACCATAAATTGCTTAGAAACTGAATTAAATATCCAGAGCTGATTGTGAAAACTTAAGTGTTTAATCAATGGCCCAATAGATGATTGGATTGATGTCCCAAAGTGACTGAACCAGGTGCAATTCAGAAAGCTCACACAATGGCATGAGGGTGATAGTTGTTCCCTAGTCATTGGTATTTGACAACATCTGGTGACAAGTTCCCAACCTTTTAATGCAGACATTATATGATAAGCAATTTTCCTGCTTTCAGCTTAAGGCTTCTAAAGATGGATTCATGATCTTTTCATTCTTTCAACTAAACTGTTCCAGAAACAAGGATATTAATGCCACTTGACACCTTAAATAACTATGCAATAAACTACAGCATTTTAGTACTGCTCAAGTCTTTCTACATACTTCATTGAAAGCAAAGGAAGCTGCGTGCATTAATGGAATTCTAATGGCTTTTGGGAAAACATAGAAGGTGATTAAGGATGTTTTGTTGGCTGATCTACTGTACTGAAAAGCGCAAGAATTGTGGAAACCAAAGACCCCTCTCTAAATGCTATAATGAAGCTTTTCATGGCATCTTAAAGACCAACAGATTTATGGCAATGTTTTTATAGACTAGACTTTAGTTCATTAGACTGTGTACGTTCTCTTGCTTGTCAATGGCCTAAAGTAAGCATCTGTCTAGCCTTCAAGCTGACCTAATGAGGTCAGAAAAGAACACTCCCACAGAGACTGTCATGACCTTCCTGGCAGAATGAGAGGGGGGAATTCTATCAGCTGATACACAGTCACTGCTCTTCAATTAGAATATTTAATTTCTCTCACACAATTAGCTTCATTAATTTCTCAAACACAATTAGAGTCACATGAAAGCAAGCATGCAAGCTCTGCACCCCCCTCAGTGCCTAACAGCAGCCTTTTGAGGAAAATGGCTATAGGAGAAAGCCTAGTCTATTCTTCCAAATGTTTTGTATAATTTTAATCTTTTGATTATTATGAGTTATTGATTGTACGAGGGATAATTTAGGTCTTGCTTTATTTTGTTGCGGTAATGATTTGCTTCCCTGGGGCCTCCCACTTCTAATTCTCAGCCTGAAACTCCATAAAAAAAAACTACCACTTGTAAACAAATCTCTTTCTCTCTCCAACACATTCAGTGACAAGCCAACATTATGGGATAGCTTCTTCCAGCCTTTTGACTGAGACTGAGTTACAACTCCAGAACTGTCATAGATTAGCCATCATGCATTGTCTACTCTATCCAATCAGGAGAAAATCCTCTCTAAGGTGGCTGATAATTGGGTGGACTGCAACAGGGCCCTGGCAGATTCACTTTTGCCTCCCTAGTCACGAAGGAGTAATTAGATTAGTGAAGTCCAATTAGCATTAAAATGATTAGATATGGATCTACAAGGAGGTTGCACAGTTTTTATTTCCAAAGTTAAAAAACAGTTAAGATTTCCCTGAAGTTTTTGCTTCTGTATTTTTGATAGTGGTGTGACTTTTTCAACCTCTATATCACAGATGCTAATGGTATGCTTAGAGCTGTGGATCGGCACCGGGCTGCGGCATGCCAGAAACTGGTCTGCACAAACAAGCAAAGTCCCATCCGCGGGATGCAGGCAGTACATGAAACCATGCCCCCTCTGGTCTGGAGAAAAAATCTGTCTCCACAGAACCGGTCCCTGGTGCTCAAAAGGTTGGGAACCTCTGGCTTAGAGGATCATAGAATTGGAAGGTACAGTATATTGGACATCATCTAATTCACCCTCCTGCCCAACGCAGGAATCCTTATGCCATTCCAGATGAACAGCTGTCCATTTTTTTCCCCCTGAAAACATCCACTGATGAAGCATCCAGAAGGCAGGTTGTTTTTAATGGTATATGAGAATGACCTTGAGAGACAGGAAGAAGAGCCACAAAAGAGCCTAGACAAAAGAGATCTCAATCCACTGAAACAAAAGGGAAGTGGGAAGCATCTCAGAAGAGTTCTTCAATGGAAAAAAAATCTATCTGTGTGATTGCTGAGTTGGCAATGACTTGATGGTATGTAAGCATCATCACTATCATTGATTTATACTAATTATTATTATATAGCTTCTTTGTATAGTGCTTGGATTTGCATTGATTGAAGTAGCATGAAAACCATGATATGAATACAGGTGGTCCTTGATTTACAACCACAAGTGAGCCCAAATTTTCCATTGCTAAGCAAAACAGTTGTTAAGTGAATTTGCCCCAATTTACAATGTGTCTTATCAAGTTGTTAAGTGAATCACTGCAGTTTGTATGTTAGTAACATGCTTGTTAGGTGAATCTGGCTTCCTCGTTGACTTTGCTTGTCAGAAGGTCACAAAAGGTGATCACATGACCCCCTGGGACACTGCAAATACACATCAGTTGCCCAGTGCCTAAATTCTGATCACATGAACCGCGGGGATGGTGCAACTGTGTGAAAAACAGTCATAAATCACTTTTTTCCAGTGCTGTTCTAACTTTGAATGGTTACTAAATGAATGGTTCTAACTTGATGACTACCTGTAACTAGGCAAGTACAAAAATAAATAAAATAAAGTAAAATAAAATAAAATAAAATAAAATATAAAATAATAAAATAAAATAAAATAAAATAAAATAAAATAAAATAAAATAAAATAAAATAAA
>NW_015388491.1:111698-115621 GCF_001527695.2 Protobothrops mucrosquamatus
AAATAAAATAAAATAAAATAAAATAAAATAAAATAAAATAAATATTGGAAATATTTTTTCTGACACTATCAACTGCTACACATATGCACAGATCATATACATTATTTTTTGTTAGATTTATCGCCCACCTTTATAGGTCTAGGCAGGTGTATTGGGCTGAGAGGAAGAGCAATAGGTCCAAAGTCAGCTAGCTGGCTTTCATGCCTAAGGGAGGACTAAAACTGCTGATCACCTAAGTTTCCAGGCCAGTAGTTTAGCCACTACATCGAGCAGGCTCTTTTGTATATCTTCACCTATCTTTTTGGTATATCTTAATATAGCTCCTTCTGTGGATAAGTATGGCATGGCTAAGACTCTATATTAGTGATGGCGAAACTTTTAGAGACTGAGTGCCCAAACCGCAACCCAAAACCCACTTATGTATTGTTGGGTGAGCATGGCCCATTGGGTGGGCATGGCCCATTGGGTGGACGTGGCTTCGGTGGTAACAGCAGACTGAGTGGGACTAAAAAGTTCAATCAATCAACTCCAACTTTGCCAGATCTTTTTTTTTCCCGCGAGAAGTTGAAATTAATTGATTGATTGAACCTTTTTTTTTTTAGGCGACGGAGGCCTAAAGTGAAAAGGTTTTATAAAACCCAGCTGAAGGCCTAGGACTGGGGTGACAGTGCACGTGCCCATGGAGAGGGCTCTGCGTGCCACCTGTGGCATGCGTGCCATAGGTTCGCCACCACGGCTCTATATCCTTACCAAGAAAGATACCTTTTCAATTAAAAACTCCGAACAGAGGTCAATCTGTCTGGGCTACAATTCTTGCATGAATGTCTTTTCAGGATTACAATTCTAAGCCCCTCCAAACCTGTTTATGAAGCAATGCTTGCTTTCAAGAGTGAAGTGGAATTGCTGTACTGCTTTGCTTCTACTTGTGAGGCCTCTTCAGCAGTTGCAATAACCAAAAGAGGTTTCCAGGCTTGTAAAAGCCTCTTCCAGCAACTGCAACTGTTCAAGGCTTTGTGAAAATGCAAATCGTCTCAGTTGGGTCAGACCATGTTGTCTCTGCCTCAGTGCAGAGAAATTGCATTCCTTTGTAGAATGAAACTCTAAATCAGGAGCCTTCCAAATCACCAAGCAGAGACTTCATGGTAAATCTAGTTTTGAAGATTTTTAGAACGGGGGTGGGGCGGGGAAGGAGTTTTATCCAATTTCTTTTTTTTTATAAACATTTTTAAAAATGAATAGAATTATCTTTAAGATTGAAAGAAGGGATGCTTTTTTTCATTTTAATGACATGAAAGAAAATTAATAGATATGTCCATCCCATGAATTTTTGATAGCTTATTTTTTTTAAACTGTTTTCTGATAAAATGCTTCAAATTTTTGTCTGAATTGGTGTCAGTAGTAAGTTTTTTTAAAGTAAAGCTGAAACCTCTATAATATACACAGAGAGATAGTTCTTCTTGCTGCATAAATTATGTGCTGTTTAGAACTTTCAAATTATGGCGGTAATAGTTTTCTGAGAACAGTTCATTGTTGAGAGAGAAAGTGCAGTACTATAGCAGAACAATCAGCTTGCTCACATGTATAACTCCTTTGACCATTTTGTGCTTTACTGGTTTTGTTTATATATTTCTCAGCAATTTGTGACATTAAAAGCAGGATCAGCAGGACATGAGCTGAGAGAACTGGAAACCCACTTAATCGTAACTGCACCAATCAATTACCATGTCCTATCACCATTTTTTTTTAAAGTTAGGAAGAATACAAAGAGACTTTCTCTTCTCATTTCTATTCTGCAAAACTGTCATCACCAGAATAGTAATTCTTTGAAATCTCCAAGAAAAAGTGTTTCAGGGAGGACATAAATACCACCTAAATACCATCTTGCACTCAAATACTATATCAATCTTGGATCTGTTTAGAGTTGCTTATAGCTGAAGCGGTGAAAATAAATATAATTTATTTCATCATTTCTGGTACTTTTTAATTTGATAGATCATAATTAGCATTTTTTTTAAAAAAAAGATCATGTAAAAAGATCATGTATAAATTAAAATGACTAGTGCAAGTCTCATGAAATGACAGATATATTTTTTTTATAAATGTCTGGTTTGGTTATAGCATCTCAGACCATTTGAAATTATCATGCTTCATCATCGTGAAGAGGTTTGAAATGACTGGATGAAGCCACTTCAAATATTTTTCATTCATCTGCAAACTATATCATTATTTGTGGCAACTACCACCTTTTAATTTATTACCCACGGAAGATGCCAGGAACATCCTAGATGCTTGACTCAATGCCTAGTTGTTGCATTATTAAGATTTCATATAGCTCTGTGCTCCCTTATTATTCAGTTTTACGAAAGAGATTCACCTACCTCATCTATCCCTTCAAATGCAACCCAAAAGACAATATTCATATAATACTACAATGAGCTGGCTTTTTATGCAGTTGGCAATTTAATTTCAGATGTTCCTTCATACAATCAATCCTTTCCTAACTCCTTGGTAACAGCCTGTAGATGTATCCTGAATATGCATTTTCTGAATGCTACTGACAGTAGGAAATTTACATTTTATAAGAATAAAACATTTGCCTTTTTTAGATACTAAAAGTTTGCCATCAGTGTTATGTCTCCTTTTTTAGCTCCAGAGATGAGAAATATAGGTCACAATAGTTTAGATCTACCATATGTGTGAGGTATATTGTTAAAGGACCAAATAACAAATTATATAGCAGGAAACCTCTGAGGACTTATCAAAAATCTACAGGGAAGGACAATATCACAACGCCTGCTATTTTTGTAGAATGTTTTCTGCTTTCAGCAATTTGTGGCAAATATGATTTTTATTTAGCTTGCATCTAAAATATTTACAAAACCACCATAGGCAACCTCCACCCCAAAATTCCCCAAATCACAATTCTGTAGAAACCTTTTTAAAAGATTAATCAAAATCCGCATTTGGTCTACAAAATATTCAGTTTATTTTTTTCATCTTCAGACTAAATTTAAGCCTTAATGTTAAAGCCCTGAGCTAGTTTGGAGTTGGGTTTTTTTTTTAACTAAGGAGAAAGCTGTTCCCATATTTTAAACGTTGCGTAAACATTTAGCTTATGTAATGAAAAGCTATATTTTATATACTTCAAAGAAAAGACAGTTCCTGGCACATGGCTAGAACAGCCTTTCAAACTTCATTTTAATAGCCACACAAAAAATTATGCTGCTGGGAGATGTCAACCAACTGCTTAAGAAGAGAGGCATATTTTCATAAATTTGGCAAGAAGTAAGTAAAAACAATGTGCAAGCTGTTGGACACACTTTTAAACAGATACTCACACACATATACAGACACAATAATAGCAATAGCACTTAGGCTTATATATAATCCCATAGTGCTTTAGAGCATTCTCTTGGAGGTTTACAATGTAAACATTATTTGTATATTTTCCCCAGCAATCTGGGTCCTCATTTTAGTGACCTCGGAAGGATGGAAGATTGAGCCAACCTTGAGTCCTGTCAGGATCGAACTCCAGGCTATGGGAAGAGTTTGCCTGAAATACTACACTCTAACCTCTGCACCACCAGGGCTCCTAATACTATCCTATTTGGATAATCCTATCCAAATCATTATCCCCTGAGAAAGTCCAACCAACCCATTGACTTGAGAACTGGGTGTCACTTCTTTGCTCATTGTCAACCAAAATGTACCCAAAATGTTATAGGCCAGTGCCAGCTCTGTTACTTGTGAATGATTGTCCCAAATTCAGTAGAATTTACTTCTGATTTAGCTGTGCTGTTCATTTGCTCCTCTGCTATAATAATAATAATAATAATAATAATAATAATAATAATAATAATAATAATAATAATAATAATAATAATAATAATAATAATAATAATAATAATAATAATAATAATAAT
>NW_015388491.1:115836-125289 GCF_001527695.2 Protobothrops mucrosquamatus
AGAAGGAGAAGGAGAAGGAGAAGGAGAAGGAGAAGGAGAAGGAGAAGGAGAAGAAGAAGAAGAAGAAGAAGAAGAAGAAGAAGAAGAAGAAGAAGAAGAAGAAGAAGAAGAAGAAGAAGAAGAAGAAGAAGAAGAAGAAGAAGAAGAAGAAGAAGAAGAAGAAGAAGAAGAAGAAGAAGAAGAAGAAGAAGAAGAAGACGAGAAGGAGGAGGAGGAGATATTATAAGACTGCACATAACACATTATGAAAATTATTTCTCCCAACCTCTACTGTGTTTTACTGGTTGGTCTGAGGGCTGCATGCTGAATTAATCTCATTATATTTTCCCATTGTTAATTCTAAAGCTAGGTTATAACTAGCTTCTGATCATTAATATGCTGTATTCATATCTATTTCTAGATATTGCAGGTGACACCTGGAATACTAAACTGTGTCTAATAAGGTCGAATTGTCCTGCCACTGGTGCCTGTGGGACGAAAGCTGCTCACTCTTCCAAAGCTTACAAAAGTCTAAAAAAAATCAAGACTTGGCAGATTTAAAACACAAGTGCCAGAATTAAGTAGGGAGCCATAAGAGATATCATGCTAATGCCACAAAAGAGACAGCACCGTGAAGGCTGTAGTCATTTGTAATTTAATATTAGCAGTGATAGGAGTCAATTATATGAGAGGGGTTTTTCTCTCCCATGAAACACTGTATCTTTTATGCCTGTCCACCTTCAGCTTTAGAATCTCAGACTAATGAAGGCAGATGGATAGGAGATGAATTTTGCCTTAAACAAAGTATTCTTCACTGTCAATAGTGGAGATGTCTGGCTAAAAATCTGACTAAAGCAGATTTTTTATGACATGAATTTAAGTGGCAAGCAACATATAGAGCCAATTTTGTTCTGTCTAGAACACTCAAGGCACAAACATTCTGTACTAGCAGAAGTGCATGTGATGATTAAGAAGAGCATTAGCCAATTTTCCACTTTGCTGGGAGTTGCTAAACAATACATTCTGCTGTAGAAAGAACAGAATTTCAGTGTGTGGGTCTGGGTGTGTTCCATTATAGAACGACTCCTCACACCATGGTTAAATCTTCTACTTTTTAATCAATATCAAGGGCACCAAGTATAAAATATATTATACTGTTTAAGTGACTGGTCATAAAAAGGTTCATCTAGAGTTTAAGTGACTGGTCATTAGAAAATTCAACATCTTTGAAAGGATTCATAGTTTCATGGGGGCAATATATATAATTCCTGTTAGGCAGACTTACTAATTGGCTGATAATGGGAGTTTCTACAAAATCTTTATCTTTGCTCCATTGAGATCCCACAATGACTGCTGTGCCCTATTAAAGCAACCACTTAGACCATGAAACTGAATGCCGTCCAAAGGCATTCTTATAAAAAGATCTTATGTTAGTGATTCTGGCAGTGTTTTGCCAACTCCCAATTTTTAAAATTAAACATCTCTTGAAAAGTAAACTCACATGGGGGAAGATAATCTTATGGGGCCCAAAGATTTTTCCATGGCTACCTCTAAGAACTATTATACAATATTTGTGTGTACCTGGTCTAGATAAAGAACTTAGGATTGTGGTAATCTCATGGAATGTAAATTTAGCAACAGATATTGGTTTGGTACAAATATTTTGAAAGCTTAACTCCAGGATTTTTCATCAAATCTGTGCAGGCTGAAATCTAATACATCTAGTACTCAGCTTAGACAAGTTTGTGTTAATCAGATATTTGTATTAATCTAGAAATAGAATGAAAAGGAGACATATAATATTGGTCCTAGACTTCTAATTCAGAAAGGGTATATGTTAAAGAAAACACTAAAGGAGATTGAATCAATGGTTTTCTCCATCTGATTCACTAATGGGGGTGGGTAAAACTTCAGTGGTGGCATTGAAGGCCTTGAGAGGCAGATATCACCTAGTGGTAACCTGCAATTGTGCTTTCCTGCTCTGTTTCAAAAGTGGTATTTTCCAACTTCTACTGGCCTGAAACTAAGGCAGGTTTTCTATTCTGCGCTTTTAATTCAATCAAGTCAATATCTGCACACCCATTGGTTGCTGAACAATCTGCTTTCTGGTGCTTGTTGCTGCCCTCCTTGACACTTTTTGGGGTGACTGCATCCAAAGAGAGAAATATGCCTACTTAAAGCCAGAATCTATTTCACAACTCTTAGGCATTGCATGTATCCCTTATGTGTCACCACAGTTGACTGGTACCAATGAAACACTTGACTTTTTCTCTGGTGGATCAGAGAGTGACCAGAACAATAAAATAATGGGGTATTTTTGTTGTTGTTTGGGTTTTCTCTCAGTCTATCAGTGGACAATTTCACCAGAGGGGGCTTATAGAGAATGTCTATCAAGAGAAACTACATGTCCTTAAAGACTCATTCACAGGGGGAAAAAAATCACTTGTGGCAGTGTTAAAGAATGTCAACCCTCCCAGACAGTGGTGGGATTCAAATATGTGAACAACTGGTTCTCTGTGTGGATGCTGCTGGGCCTGGGCAACAAAAAATTAGCTACCGGTTCTGCCGAAGTGGTGTGAACCGGCTGAATCCCACTACTGCTCCCAGGTAAATCAGACAGGAAACACAAGCAGATGAGCTAATTCTATTTTATTGTAAGGCTACCTTGATGGAAAGTCTAAAAGTACAAACTTCCCACCACCACTTTTAACTGCTTGATCTATTATAGTGGGTCCTCCCTAAATTTCTTTATCTGACCATGGGCTCCTGCTTCTCTTGTCTGATGGTTTTCTATGCAACATCTCTTCTCCTTGTCCCCCAAGGTCATTCTCACATACCACTGCAAAGAAGCAGGCAATCTATCAATCAAGGATGGTGGTAAACTATGTTCAAACAAAGCATCAAGATAGCATTATTGTCAAAAATGAAGAAAAGACTGAAATCCTTAAAGCAATTTCTTAAGCTGACTTCCATTCCAGCTAACTTCAGCATGGGAATCTAGCAGTTTAAGGCTATTGTGCAAAAGAATTCAAGGTTAGAAATTGATTAATCAGTGGACATAACAGTCAGTAAAGGAAAAAGAGACTAAAAGCTATTAAAATGACTCATATATTAACATTTGAAAAGGGTCATGGTATGTAGTTATTTCTATGCCAATACTAAAAGTCCCCAAGTCACAATGGGAATATTGCAATATTCTGTCGCAAACAGAAACACAGATATAGTCGCTACAACAAAAAACTTGCTGGAATGGCAAGAATCACTAGGAAATGGCAATTCCTGGTTAAAGATTTTATTGAAAGGACAAGGGGAAGTATTGCTCTTTATATAAAATCTAATATAACAATATCAGAAAATGTTGTTCCCCAAATTCACTATGAGTGAGTAACAGCTAAGCCCAAATGTAATTCAGATTTAGGAATAAGCTATTGCCCACCTAATCAAAATACTCAGAATGATCTTGAGATTGTAAAATACTCAGAATGATTTTGGGATTGTAAAAATAAAACAAAACTGGTATTAATGGAAAGGATAAGTTGCAATTATGGGATACTTCAATGCCCTTACACTGGGCATATTCAAATCAAATGCCTAGATAGCGAAAAAAAATTACATCTTAGAACGGTTTGTCTTGGAACAAGCTACAGGAGAGACAATCCTAGATTGGTATTAGGATTTGGGGTCCTGAGTTGGTATTAGTTGGAAATCCCGAATCAACAGGACATGTAAATATGAAGACATCATATTTTTTACATGGTATTAACATAAATGTGAATGGCAAATTGCTAGCAGAGCATGACAGAGACACATATGACAACAAAAAGGGAAGTTTATCTTTAAAAAAAAATGAAAGGACTAAAGAAATATAGAAGAGACAAATCTCTCCCTAATGCCTAGAGGTTATTAAAAACAACAATAATTGAGTTCAAGTTGAATATATTCCACTATGTAAGAAAGACTCATTCAGATCCAGGATGAGACTAGCGTGGCTTTATAGCCCTATCCCCGAAACTGTAATAATTAAGAGAGCTTCCTATAGTAAGTCAGGAGATGAAAAAGAATCAGAAGCTTCTGTTAGCTTTGAGATGCTTCCAAAGTATCAATTGCAGGGGAGAAGCAAACATCAGGACTAAAGTGTGCTTTGGACTGATCCAGAAGACTAGTCTTCAATGTGTAGTGTCATTTCATCATAAGCTTATGTGGCTGACTAAAAGAAAAATCCTTTGAGAACTCAAAGGACAGAGACTCAAGGTCTGGATGAAGGACCACAAATAAAAGAAATAAAAAAAAATCTCTTTGTCTCTTTAAAGCTCCCGTTTCTACTTTGACTGTTTGGGTGATTCATTCTACTATAATTTTGTAACTGTTCATATGCCCTGCTGTTTAGACCAGATCTCATTCTAATCTGAAATCTAGTTGAAGCAGAGAGATGAGAAAATAACACCTACAACTTCTCTACAATGGTACATAAGCCAGCATTTTAATTAAGGTTCTTCCTGGAGAGATAATTACATTCAGATATAGCTTCGTGATCAGAAATTCTCTAAATTCGTCTGTATTCAAAATAAATATAATAATACTACCTACCAATAGGTTCTTCTTTCCATTGTAAATGTCATGGGCACATGTTATTTAATTAAAAAAAAAATCCAACAAGATGCAGGCCATGCGTATAATATTCTTCACATCCAGGAACGAGAACTAGTTGAATGGAAGAGCCAAAATATTAGGAGAGCCTTGGAGAATTCATGAGCGTGATGAGATTAAACAAACATAGCCCAGGAATACCAGTTAAGAGATCAATTTAGATTCAGATCATTGCGTCCAGTATTCTATGCATTTATAGGGATTTTTCCTTTGCATTGCCTGCTCTATATCCCAAAAATTCAAATAACCTTCTAAGTGAACAAACAGACTCCACTTAATATACAATAGCTAGGTATGTTCATAATGCTACAGGTTCACAAAATACTATGGACAGGTACATTATACTATATACATTATGCTGACATTATGATGATGATGATTGATTCATAGCCAGCCAGATGTTTAGGTTCGATTTAGCATTGACTCCTTCCCAAGGACCCAGGATAAGCAGATGTTGTTTGATGGTGTTAAAGATATTGTCACAGGATGCAAGCTGTTCCAAGTAAAGCTGGCTTTTGCAATTGACTGATGGTGATTTTGTGAGTGTCAATATTGTTCAAGTGGTGCTCCAGATGTTGTAAAATTGCACCTCAGGGACCTATTAATACCATCTTTGCTTTTTTTGCCACAATCGTTTTATTTCTATTTGCAGATTTTTGTATTTTATGAATTTATCCAGTACTTTTTCTTCTATTCGGCTGTCTCCAGGTACTACCATGTTCAGTATCCATACTTTATGGTCTTTCATATCCACAGTTGTTAAGTCTGGGGTATTATGTGGTAGATGCTTGTCTGTATGAATGTTGACATCCCAAAGCACTTTAGCTTCTTCATTTTCTATTATTTGTCTGTTTTGTGTTCCCACCAGTTCTTGCTTGTAGGCATCTGGTATTTCTTGCAAGTATTCCAATGCTCTAGTGTTGCTACTTTGTCATGCCATAGTTTGTAATCAGTTTATATGATCTTCTTGCAGCAGCTAACCAGGTGGTCCACTGTTTCTTCAGCTGCTTTGCAGAGGCAGCATTTGCTGACTGTTGCTGTCTTCTCAAGTTGGCTTTCTATGTATTTGTCTTCTCAAGCTGGCTTTGTATGTATTTGTTCTTCATACTTATTCTTGTGAAGCCAGAAAATTAGTAGTAGTAATTTGACTGTGCAGAGACAGGCTAATCCGCTCTTTCATATTATGTCCAGTGTTCTCAGTGGTAGCCTGGAGGATATTTTGTCTTGATTCATTTTTTCCTTTTGAAGCATAATTCAAGGACTACAGGAGAAGGACTGGGGAAAAACCTGGGGGTGGAGTTAAAAGAGGGATCAGCCCTACATAGCCACAAGCGAACTAATTTAACTTCCCTTGAACTCTGTTGACTTTTATCTAACACCAAGCAGGTGCTAACTGTTAGTTGAGAATATCACTGTGCGACAATCTTGAAATGGGATAGCAAAGAGAGAGAGCCATCTCCTGAAATGTCGCAAGCAAGTATAGATTTCAGCACAATGGAATACAAAAGTCACTATTGTTGCTGTTCTTCTTGTTTTTGATGTTATAAAGAATTTAACTGATTTAAACACTAAACACCACTGAAGATGTTACCTAGCCTGGTAATGAATCATTCAGAAACCAACCCTCAAGCCCTCATCCTACACCTGAGCTATAGATATTTGCCACTATTGCAAATTTGACTGATGTTTTCTCCCTGGCATAAATTGCACATCTGATTTTATTTCTGAGATTCATGGGGTAGGGGGAAGAGCTTACTGGAAGAATAGTCCTGATAGATTTTACCAAGGGTCCATCTTGGCCCACATTTTATTTCCCTCAGATAACCACCTACCCAGTTTCAAAAGATGGAGTTGCCTCATCTCTACCAGGTGTTAGCTTGCAACAGATATTTGGAACCAATGTTACAGATAACACTGACTTTTCAAAATAAATAGAACTCTAATTTATCTAATCCTCTTTTAAAACCATCCTCATTATTGACTATCATCGCACCTTCTCTTCAAGCAGTGATGTGTTGGTTAATGTATAACAACCAACTCTGCCAGCTCCACTAGCTGATTGGCTTGCAAGACAGCAGGGTTCAGCTTTGCTGTCAACTGGCTCAAAAAAAATCAAGAAAGTTTTAACAATCTCTTGCAAGCTGGTACAAGCTGGCTTCAAGCACACTACTGATTCCAAGTCTCCATTTATAAAAACAAAACAAAGAAGCTTTGTTGCTTCACTTCAGACCACCACTGGGAACATCCTGCAGATCTTCTGGTAGTTAGAAGAGGCTTCTCTGCGTGCATGGCACATAAGGAAGCTACTTCTAGCATTTCCAGTGAGGAACTGGGTGTGCTGAAGCAGGGCCAAGAAATACTGTAAAGGCCCTCAAGAAACTGCTTCTTTGGATTGCTATGACTCAAGCAGGCTAATTGCAACAACTTTGTGGTTGAGAGACAGTTTGCTGTGGTGGTTAAGGCATCAGGCTGGAAACTGAGAGACTGTGAGTTCTAGTCCCACCTTAGGTACAAAGTCAAATGGAGAACATTGGACCAGTCACTTGCCTTTAGGCCCAGGAAGCAGGCAAGGGCAAATAACTTCTGAAAATCTTGCCAAGGAAACTGCAGGGATTGGTCCCGGAGGTCGCCAGACGTGAACCTTGACTTGAAAACACAAAACATGGTAAAAGCACCTGCACCAAGAAAATCTCAGCAATATCACACAGGACAAACAACCATTAGCAGATCAGGCCAGTTATGCTGAAACATGCCTTGCACATTTTACATTTGTTTTTAATATCTTTTTATGTTAAAAAGTAATTATAATAATTAGCACTGCAGCAAATGAGGGTGCTGGATAAGGCACGTGTGGGTTATGACTAGGTGGAAAGAATGCATTATTGCTGCTTTTGTTGCAGAAGTATTTGGGTCTGAGGTATGCCTTTGTTGATTTAATTTTAGGGGGTTTGAGTGGCAGATAACTGTGTGTATACTTGCTGGATTTATGTGGTTTTGCCCGCCTTGCTCTTTTTCAATGCTGTCTTTCAGTATTTATCTACTTATTTTTTATTTATTCAACTGAACTTTGAGCAACAGCATTACAAAAGACAGGGGCTTGTGTATTTTATATACAATTGATTTATTCTTTCTTAGACTTGAGGATAAGCCAAGTTTTAAATTGACATACATGCATTTCATAACTAGGGTTGCATTCATTTTTACACCATTGCTATGCTGCCATTAAGTTAGAATCAATATTGTTATATTTCAAAAGATCTATGCAAACATAATAAATAATGGATATTTCTTGTTATAAATTCAAGCTTGGATCACTGTGGTAGAATGTAATCTGGATTCCCAGGAGGGACGGGCTGCATTACAGAGGGCAAAGAGGCAGTGAAGCATGGAAAGTTTGGTCAGGAAGAAGAGAGTTAAAATGGCTCCTCCCTAGCTATTCCCAGAATATACCTATAGTGGTACAAATAGTTGCTTTAGATTGGCAAGATTTCTGTCTATAGATGAGGAACAATAAGGGAAACTACTCAGAAGGAACTCCATGTGTCTTTCTTGGTTCTTGGGACCTGGCAACCATCAAGCCAACTTTCCCACTTCCTAGAATATCCATGCAGTAGCTATGAAGCCTGGGACTTGCAAGAGTTGTGATTCTTCCCCTTCCCTTCTTTAAATCCTGATTTTCCTCCAGGAACTTGAAGTAATATCTAGAACATTCCTTCCTCCCAGTTCTTCCTCATCATAAGAACCCTGTGGTATTAGGTTAACCTGTAAGAGTGACTAAACCCAACTTAGTGAGTTTCCATAGCTAAAGGTAGTTATTAAGTTCAGAAGATTTACTGCTGAAGCCTATACACAAGAATCTAGTCAACTAATGCTCGGCACTAAAATGGCACTAATTAAGAGTTAACGGAATTAAAAGGGATTTGGACAGACCGTTTGTGAGAACATAACAATTCTAAACTGAGTCCTTTTTTGACTCTGCCTCCAGGCTTTGCCTTTTTTTCTCCCACATATTAGCTCTGTTTAAGTTAGGGAAATGTTATTAGTTAGGCAAATGAGTGGGTCATGTTAATTTACTCAGGACCAATTCTACAATTGTATGCATTTTTGAAATTACTCGTTGCCTAACATTAAATCTATGTTTAAAATATAAAACAAACAGAAAAGAAGGCAATAAAGAAGTCAGTACAGTATAAAAAGTACCAGGTGTTGCCTCCCCAGGGAGCAATTTCTTAACATGTGCTTTTCGTGATTGGGGCCTAAGATGATGAGAGATTTACTTACAGTTTTCTAAATACTATAGTCGACATTTCTCTGGCACTGGTTGTATAGTTTTTTTATATGCTACACTGCAGCAGTGTGGCCATTTTGCTTTCTGCCTAAGCATCCTAACAAAAATGAAATTTTATAAGCCATTATAGAATTCTGCACTTCTAAGTGTGAGTTTATTCATTTTTATTTTCTGATAGCCACACTTAATTTTCAGGGTACTGAAAGCCAAATTTCAGTGCATGGTCTCATCAGCCTACTAAAGAAGTTACAGCATAGCCATTTTTATGGACTACTATTGTCTGTCTTCCTTTGCATGTATTTGAAATGGACACTCATTGTGCTCAATCACAAGGGGAAACAGTTCCAGCTGACTTATGGGGAAATCTGTTTCTTTTGCACCTACTTTCAAACTGCTTAAATTATTCAAATTGAGAATGTTTTTACAGGGGTGTTTTAACAAATTTTTAGGGGGAACCAGGGTGGGGGGGAGGGGGGAGGTTCCCCTTAGGTCAGGACCAGCCATGTCTGGGGGGTGCGGGGTAGAAAGGGTGGGGGGGG